>NC_077229.1:41426649-41726649 GCF_027887165.1 Monodelphis domestica
GTATGCACGGTTCTATAGCCCTTTGGACATAGTTCTAAACTGATCTCCAGAATGTTTAGATCAGTTTATAACTCTACCAAAAGTACATTAATGCCCTAATTTTTCCATATCCCCCCAATATTTTTATTTTCCTTTTCTGTCATAGTAGCCAATGCAGTAGATTTGAGGTGGTACTTCAGTTGTTTTAATTCATATTTCTATGTTCAAGAGTGATTTAGAGCACTCTTATATGGGTACAGATAACTTTGATTTCTTCATCAGAAACCTGCCTCTTCATATCTTTTGTCTCTTTATTAATTGGGGAATGACTTGTAGTCTTATAAATTTGATGAGAACTCAATATTTTTAAAAAATGTTTAAAACATTAAAAATATAATTGTGAAATATTTAATGAAATAAATAAAAATATATATTTCTGGGTTCTGAAGCTTTCTAGATGCTACTTGAGGAAGCCCTGTGCCTGCTGTTCCATACTTTTATACATGTCAAATTCACCCCTAAAATAATTCAGTTGTGTGGTGACAGTCCTCAAACTTCAATTCTTAGTGTTCTCGTTTCCTTTTTCTAGCTGTCTTTGCAGAAATAGAAGCAGGGGCAGCACAGGATTGAAAACTGACTTTAGCTTCTTAGTTTGTCAATGTTGGAAGTGATCTCCAAGATTATCTAGTCCAGTATGAGAAGAAGGAAAGAAGGAAAAAAGGGAGGTAGGGAGGGAAGAAGTTAGAAAGGAAAAAGAAGAAATGAAGTGTTATTAAATATGGCAAGGCACTGTGCTAAGTACTTTTCAAATATTTCATTTGATCTTTACAATAGCTCTGAGAGATAGGGGCTGTTATCATCCCCATTTTTACAGCTGAGAAAGCTGAGGATACAGAGAAGTGTTTTCCTTGAACTGTTACCCATCTGTTTCTAGTACCTGAGGCAATCAGTCATCAATATCTGAGGCCAATGGGTAGTCAATATGGTTTTATCCTCCTGGTACCTCACTCTGAAAAGGGGTCCCCTACTCTGGAAGAGCTCATAGTGCCTTTTTGTGGAGAGAATCACCTGCTGCTCCTGAAGCTTGCTGTTGGGTTAAGTAAACCTTGTAGCTCCCTCCCCATCTATTCTCTCTATTGTCCTAGGGATCTTTTCCTTCTCCCCTAAAATCAAGACCAAGGAAGGCCTTACCCAGGACATTGAAAGCCGGCAGCAAATCAAATTCTTGGCTCTCGTTGAGCCTTTTGGATTTCAGGGTGAAGCTGAGCACCCGTGGGTTCTCCCACTTTGAGATCTCAAACTCGACTTCAAACTGCTTCTTCTGCTTACAGACTTCCAGCTGCTTCTGGATCTCCTTTATGATGGTGGCCCTGTTGGCATTTTGATCACTGTAGTTTTTGAAGCAGCTGAGGAAGACAACCAAGTCTGCATCAGAGCCTCTTTTCAGGGCTGTACCTTTGGCAGAGGATCCTCCCTAATGGGAAAGAAAAGAGGAAGAGTTTAAAAATTTTTTAATTTTAATAAATTTCCAAATGAATTTTCTGAAATTGTCTGCCTGCCTTTCTTCTTCCCTCCCCCTCTGGACACTCACAGGCAATTCAGTCTGGGTTATACATGTATTATCACACAAAATATATTTCCATATTATTTATTTTTATAAGCAAATAATCTTGTAGAACCAAAATTCCAAAACATATACCCAAATAAACAAGTGATAAACCATATGCTTCCTTCTGCCTTCAAAGTTGTTTGTTTGTCTTTAAAGTATTGTTTTTATGTAAATTGTTCTCTTTCTGCTCACTTCACTATGCATCAGTTCATAAAAATCTTCCCCATTTCATCTGAAACTTCTTCCTTTGTCATTTCTTATAGCACAGTAGTGCGCCACGATTCAAACCATAATCTAATTTAGCTATTTCCTATTTGAGAAACACCCCCATAGTTCTTTGCCACTGTTTTTGCTCAGAAGATTCTTTTATCTTGTTTGGAATATAGGTCTTGTAGTAACACAAGTGGGGCAAAGGGTAATTAAATTGAATCACTTTGGGGTCATAGTTCCACATTATTTTTCAGAATGGTTGGTCCATCCAGTGACTCTGGATAGACAAGTCTCTTTACCTCTCAGTGTCCTGAGACCGAAAGAGGCAACTCTCTTTTTTTTTTTTTGAAAATTTTATTTAATTAGATGATTTAGATTTTTTCCCCCATGGTTACAAGACTCATGTTCTTTCCCTCCCCCACCCCTCCTGTATCTGATGTACAATTCCACTGGCTTTTATATGTGTCATTGATCAAGACCTATTTCCATATTATTGATAATTGCACCAGGGTGATCACTTAGAATCTACATCCCCAGTCATATCCCCAATGGCCCATGTGATCAAGCCACATTTCTTCTGTGTTTGAAAGAGGCAGCTCTTGAAGGCTCTAAGTTACTTTAATCATGGAAGTTTCTTTACCTGTGAGTTCCCAGTACCAATGAAATCACAGATCCAACCTCTATATATATAATTTAATTTAAATTGAAGTATTAGCACGCACAGTAGCATAAGTCTCAATCCCATCAGTGAGTTTGGGGAGTGTCTACCCTGGGCATGTGAAGACTCCCTCCAGGTGGAAGGGATGGATGAGAACAACTTATTCCAATGGCCACGAAAGCAATAGAAGAGGGTGCGATGGAGTGCTTAGAGCTTGATTAGACACAGAAGAAACCAAGGTCATCCACTGCATTTTGAGTCAACATCAATCATTTTGACTTTTGTGACTTTTCTCTTGTTCACTGGACTTCAGGGACAGTGGCTGATGAGTTTGTGCAACTCTGCCTCATTTAAATCCAATTTATGCCAAGTCAAAAGACATCACCAGTGATATCATTTTGGACCTTTTCAAGGACAACCAACCTGGGATTGTAATAAACTAGGGGAATTTATATACACAATTGGGAATAATGATTGCTAATTCCATGATTTTTTAAAAAATTGTCTTCCCTTTAATAAAAATTTCCTCTAATTGTGTCCTCTCAAGAGACTCTGGAGTTCTTTCAGCATTCCCTCAGGAGATTGATGCCTGAGGATACCATGCTTGGATTTTCCAGGTTTACCAGGTCAGGGCATGAACCAACTGAGATAGAAAATGACCCCAAAGTGTTACTGATCCCTTTGGGTTATCAAATATTTCCATAAACTTTAATTCCACAGGGACTCACCCCACAGACCACCAGGAAGATCTAGCCTATCATTGGGCCCCAGAGACCCCACTCTGTGAGTTTCATTTACCTTAGTTTCCTGAGTTAACCAGTTTCCCTTTTCCTATACACCTGGCCTTTCTTCTGAAGGAAAAGCAAAACATATGACAGTTTTCCAGTACTACATTACTAAGATAGTACTACTTTTGTAAAAAAAAGTATATAACTGCTTAGCTTTGGCTAGTCCCCCAGATCATCTGAATTCATCAGTAAGCATTTAATAAGCTCCTACTATGGGCCAGTCATCGTAATAGTCTCTGTGAATACAAATACAAAAAAAAATGAATCTTTTCTTTTGAGAAGCTTACTTTGTAACAGAAGAGACAAGAATTTATATGTATATACACACATGTAGACACATATATATGCACATGGGTATACTTAACATATAATATAAAGATAATAGATACAAATAAATTCAGTAGAGTTAAATGCAGAAGAGTCTAGGAAGGGAAGACATAGTAGATAGGGAAGTGTCAGGAAAGGCTCTAGGAAGACAATAGAGCTTATACTGGGTCCCAAAGGAAGAAAGTAATTCTTTGTGATGGATTTAAGAAGGGAGAGCATCAAAGGTATGAGGGATGGCCAATGCAAAGACACAGTACTGGGAAAGAGTGTCAAATGTGAAACACAGAGCGAAGACCTGTTGGTTGCATTGCAGAATAGAGGAGTGAATATAACATATAATGAACCTGGAAAGACAGCATAGGACTAATCAGGTTGCAAAAAAAGCTTTAAAAGCTATACAGAAATTTATATTTTACTTTAGGGGCAATAGAGAACTGATGGAGTTTGCCAAGTAAGGAAGTGATGGCCAAATCTTTGCTTAAGATCCATAGCTGCTTGAAAGCTCTGTATAAGATTGCCTCGAGAAGGGAGAAACTAGAGACAAGGAGAACAACAAGAAGGTCACTGCAGTCAGTAATCTAAGTGAGAGGTGATAAAGGCCTTAGAGTCATGGCTGTGTGAATGGAGAAAAGGAATTGGATGTGGGAGATGTCACACACATAGAAATGACAAGACTTGGCAACTGGTGGAATATGTGAAGTGAATGACAGGAAGCAGTATAGGATAATGCTGAGGTTATAAACCAGGAATAAAGGAAGGATAGTGGATGGACTATTTCAACAGAAGTAGAAGAGTTTAGAAGAAGAGTGAGCTGGAGAGATAATGTAATGAGTTATTTTTCTTATGTGTTGAGTTCAACATGTTTCTAGGCCATCCAGATGGAAATGCCCCAAGAGCAAATTGGTCACTGGAGTAGAGTTTAGGGGAGAAACTGAGTTGGATAATTAGATCTGTGAATCATCTACATAGTAGTGATAATTATACATAGGAACTGATGAGATCACTGGGAGAGAGAAGAATATCCTAGATCAAACTTTGGAACAGCCATGGTTAGGAGCCATGATATGGATGATGAGCCAGCAAAAAGACTGAGAAGAAATATATTAGAGAAGAGTCAATAGAGTTATGTCATGAAAAGTATAGAGAAAAGAGTGTCCAGGAGAAGGGGTCAACATTCATATGCAGCAAATACTAAAGCAAGATAAGTACTGAGAAAAGATTACCATATTTGTCAATTGAGAAGTCACTGGTAATTTTGGTGAGAGTAGTTTTAATTAAGTAATGAGATCAGAAGTCAAATCAAAAAGAGCTGAGGAATGAAGGAGATTAGAGGAAGTAGAGGCAGTGAGTTCAAGAACTTTTTCAGGAAGTTTAGCTGAGAAAGGGAGGATAGATATAGAATGATAGTTTGAGAGGATGGAAGGGTCTAGTGAAGATTTTTTAAGAATGGGGAAGCTATGTATATGTTTGAAGGCAGTAGGGAGGAACCACCACTTGATGAGAGAGAGAAAGAGGGAGAGAGAGAGAGAGAGAGAGAGAGAGAGAGAGAGAGAGAGAGAGAGAGAGAGAGAGAGAGAGAGAGAGAGAGAGAAGGAGATATAGATATATAGATATAGATAATATAGGGGAATAGGATGCTGGAGAAAATGGGAAAGGATGGGATCAAAGGCAAGTGAAGAATGATTGGCCTTTACAAAGAGAAGGGCTACCACTTTGTTAGAGGATAGGGAGAAAGAAGCAAGAGTTGGAGATGATGTTGGGGAATTTTAAGATGAAATAAATGGAAAAAGAAGTTTACATGAAAGGTCCTAATTTTTTTTTCAGCAAAGTCAGAGGTTATGTTATGCTTTGAGAGTTGGGGAAAGAATGGTGGGACAACTGGGAGGAAAAAGAAGATTTGAAAGAGCTTCTTTGGGCAATAGGATAGCAAATCAATTAGGGAATAATAAAAGATTGCCTTGTTGCAGTGAGAGCCCCATTTAAAGTTGGATAACATGAATTTATAATGTATCCAGTTAATGGAATTTCAGGACTTCTCTAGCTCCATTTGGTATCATAAGTAGGAATGGAGGAGGCAGATGATGGGAATCATCCAGGGCTGAGATTTGGCAAGGAATAAGTGGGTAATAGTTCAAAAGGAAGAGAGATTTCAGAGTAAAGGACAGTGTGAAGCTGAATCAGCTACCTCTAGGGTTGAGGTTTGAAAGTTGGGTAAGAGCAGGAGTAATAATCTAAGAAAGTATTGAGGGATAGAAAGTTTCCAGCCCATGATGAGAGCAAGGAATAGGCTGAGAAAGGGCGACACATGGGGAAAGATTGTATGACAGGAGGTTATGATTAGATGGAGAAATGCTAGAGTTTTTCATTTAAGGAAGTAGATTACAGTAAGAGCCAGGGTTGGTTCCTATGAGTGGCTGAGTTAGGGAAAAGGAGTAGGTCATGGAATTGAGGGTTTAAAAAGCTTGAAGGAATTGAAGTGGATTTTAAAGTCCTCTAGTATTAATGCAGAAGTTGGGGAGAAGAGGAAGAAGGTGAGTTAGGTGCTAAACTTCTTGGGAAAGGAATAAGAATGATTTAGGTGCCAGGACACAATAGCAAACATGATCTGGATTGGGTGGGAAATTTTACATAATAAGAGCTTCAAAAGAGAGATTGCTTTTAAGGAAGAGCCTAGAATTGGTAGTGTGGTCAAAAATATATTCTGATTCTCCCCCCAGAACCTGTGTCAAAGGATATAAGTGGAGGTACAGTAGGATATTATTTTATGTGACCAATACATTCCAAGATCCTTTGTGTAAGTTGAAAATTGCATAAAATAGTGAATCAAATTATTTAATAAACATTTCCTATAAGAAAATACCTAGGCACTTTATAAGCTACCAGCATTACTATTCTTGTACTTTCAGGCCATTATTTTTTTCTAACCCTTACTTTCCACCTTAGAATCAATACTACGCATTGGTTCCAGGGTAGAAGAATGGTAAGGGCTAGGTAGTGGGTCACACATTTAGAAAGTGTCTGAGACCAGATTTGAACACAGGACCTCCCATTTCCCCCCAAGACCCAGAACTTTGAATCTCTATCCACGGAGACACCTACCTGTTACTAACACCTAAATAGTATTAATGAAACACAGAGAACATGACTTATTACAAGTGAGAACTCTGGAGAGTCTGATATGGGAGCATATTTGGTTTGTTACAAAACAATGTAAAGACTCACTAATGATTCTCAGAGCAAGAATGAGTGTGATTGGGGTATGTTATGAGACTTTATGCTGCTTGGGAAAATGGTATGGATTTAGTGTGTGATTAACAAATTTTTATTTCATGAATTTTTCTGCCTTTTAAAAAAAGTTGCCAATAGAAATAGCCAACCTGAATTCAAGTGTGTTGAGTTCATGTAAAACAAGGTTCCACTTTACATCTACTTGTGGAGAGAAGGGACAGTACTGTGGTGTTGTCTGGGGGAGCCGCATCTCTCTGGGAACATGGAAGGATTGGAAGAGGAAGAGGTCCAGAATGAACTATCCCTAAAGAGTGGGACCAGGAGAACAAGGCTCACCTTCACAACTTTTTCAACCTTTGTAAGTGAATTTCGGAAGCATTCTTCTTTCAGGAATGTACAGATGATGTCCACAGCTGCTCTAGTCTGATCCAGGAATGTTTTATCAGGTTGGAGAAAATCCTTGATGAACGTATCAAGCCAGTGACCTCGAGTTACATAAAGAGATGCAGGCTGGGGAGAGACAGATGAAGCACATGGGCTGACCAAGAATCTCTCTGCCCTCAATAAAATGGACTTTCCACAGAAAGCTTCTATCCCTGGGGAGCTTATAGTTTGATGGAGGAAACATCACGAATGAATGCATTCAGACCCAAAAATGGAAGCCAAAAATTCAATGGAATGTGATGGCCCATTCCTCCTCCCCTGTAGGTGTCAAGTTATCCTAGAAAGGAAAAAACTGAAGGACTGTAGAAGGTTTTATAAGTGTTTAGGGGGTCAGAGGTTAGGCTGACTAGACAGGGAAACCTTGCTAGAAAAGGCCTTCATTTTAAGAAAATCTTGATTTAATGAATTATCTCCTATCTCCAGAATATAAATTCCTTGCGGGGCTTTTGTATTTGTATTTTTGGTACCTAGGACAGTTCCTGGCACATGATAGGTACTTAATAAATGCCCGTTGCTAGATAAATACCCACTGTGTGCTAGATAATGTGCTGGGTATCGACTATATGAGATATAAGGAATTATTTCTCCAACCTATGGATTTAGTATGTCATTAAAATTTTTTTATTTCATCAATTTTTCCACCTTTTAAAAAAATTGCCAATAGAAATAGCCAACCTGAATTCAAGTGTGTTGAGCTCATGTAAAACAAGGTTCCACTTTACATCTATTTGTGGAGAGAAGGGACTGTACTGGCATACTTATAAAAGACAACTTTAAAAAATATCTTTTGCCTTCAGAACCACAAAGCCAGCCTTTACCTTCTGCTGAGGGAAAAACTTGAGGTATATAAATAAATAGAAAATATAAAGAAAATAAAGACTGTGAGATTTTCTTTTCTTCTGGGGATGGGGTAGTATTAACCATTCGAGCCAAATTTTGAAGCAGAACGGCAAGGATGTGGATTGGCATGGTCATAAACTGGAAAGAACGATCAGTTTGTGGGAGAAAAGGAATTTGATTTCTGAGACAGAAGCCTGCTTGGATTGGTCAAAGATGTTACAGTTCAATCTTTTGAGGAAGTTGGGAAGGTTAAAGTTAGGGACAGCAGAGGAAGTCTGAGACAGAAGAAAGGGGATCAGTGGGGAGGATGTGATTAAAAGAGGGGTTTGTGACTAGGTCTTGGGATGGAAGTCAGAAATCTGTCATGGAGGGGGATCCATTTATTGCTGGGAACAAATATTAAGACCTTTTGGGGATGCTCGCTCTCTCACCAGTACATCCCAGGGCAGCAAAGATGACATAGTATCCTTCCTACTAGAGGAGAAAAGCAACCAGTGTTTCGCTTCTTTGGCCAGCTGTTCCCAGGGCTCGGGGTCGCTTCCACTGACATTATGAGTTGGGTCTGCTGGATCGAGGATTATTGGCCTAAAAAATCCAATTGAAGGAATCAAGGACAAGCTTTCTTGGGGGAAAGTATGAGCCTTAGAAGCCTGCTAGGATTGGGGTAGGGCAGAGGAAGTGTCCTCAATTGGGACGCAGAAGACCTAGGTCTAGTGAACCCTGTCGCTGATTCTGATTGATTATCTCTGTGACATTAAACAACACGCCCTCTCTGGACTTCAGTTTTCCTAGATGAAGAAATAGTTATTAGGATAAAATATAGGTAGGTGGTGAGTGGAAAGAGTGCCATCTCTGGAGTCAGAAGACCTAGGTTCAAATTCCATCTCTCACACTATAAAAACTTGGACAAATTATTTAAACTGCTTGTGCCTAGGTTTCTTCATCCACAAATTTAGCAGATTGGATTAGATGGCTTCTGAAATTCTTCCCATCCTACCAGTCCATGATCCTTTGTGTAAATGAAATATTCTCTCTCTCTCTCTCTCTCTCTCTCTCTCTCTCTCTCTCTCTCTCTCTCTCTCTCTCTCTCTCTGTCTCTCTCTCTCTCTGTCTCTCTCTCCCTCTCTCATTCTCTGTCTCTGTCTCTCTGTCTCTGTCTCTGTCTCTGTCTCTCTCTCTCTCTCTCTCTCTGTCTCTCTCTCCTTCTCTCTCTCTCTCTCTCTCTCTCTCTCTCTCTCTCTCTCTCTCTCTCTCTCTCTCTCTCTCTCACTTTCCACTACTATTCTCCTCATTCCCTACAGTCCAAAGGGAGCAATTATCAGGCAATCTGACCTTAGATATGTCATTTTTCCTCCCAGTTCAGCACCTTAAAATGAGGAGCATACACTAACTGATTTCTTAGAGACTTCAGAGTGGAATAAAAATGAGTGTTCTAATTGCAGTTTGGTGAGGTTCTAATCCTGCCTCTGACTCTCATCAGCAGGGTGACCTTAGGCAAGTCACTCTTTCTGAGTCCTCGTTTCCTTATCTATAAAATGCCATAATGGTCATATACATCTTACTTGTATATAGTGTTTTTGGAGCCTTACAACAATCCTGTGTATTAACTACATTTTGCAGATGTAGAAATAGGTTGAAAGAGGTTGCAATCTAGGTCTCTCCTGACAGCAAATTCAGCATTGTAGTTATGACTTAATGCAGCCCTTTCTGGCCTTTGCGATCTAGGTATCACCCTCAAATCACGACTGCTTTTTGGGTCTTAATTAAGATAATGGATACAATACCCTCTGTAGGTCTCAAAGTGCCATATAACACATTTTCTAGGGCTGCTTCTCATTCTGAAATTCTTAGGGTCTGATTTTGATTTGTTGCTGTAATAATAAGAGCCTATTGATCCTAGATGGAGTCATGAAAAATACCCAATGAATTAGGAAACATTTTTTTCCATCTTTTCCCACAAGCCAACAGAAGAAGGATGGTGAGAACGTTGGCACCTGGCTTTTCGGAGCTGATTCTGTAAGTAGTTCCTGATGGTCTCATCCTCAAAGTTGTAGTTGACTGTCCAGTAGATACAGAGCATGTCATATTGTGAAATCAGCTCCAGGACTGTTAGGATGCCTTCAGCTGTGTTGAATTCCTCCTGGTCACTCCCCTGCTCCCAGGCATAGACTGTGAGCAGCTCCAGGGCATATTGCAGGGGAAAGGAATCTTTCCACAGTCTCTTTTGGTACTGCAAAAGGGGAAGGTGGAGATAATCAGCCAGGAGACAGAGAGGCATTCCCCACCCCCCAAATCCTTATGGAAGACCACAGGGCACCCAGTGCTGTGCAGTGGGGATGAGACCTTTCGGAGTCTGGAGGTGCTCCTCAAGGCTCTCTAGGAGAGAGTCTTTCTCTCCCGAAGGGGAAGGAGAGACAACCCTTTCAGAGCAGTGGAGAGCCCAGGCATCTGGATCTGGCTTTGCCACCAACTTCACCTTGGGGCTGGCAGACGCTGAGGGTTCCATTTCCTCCAAGGACAAGCAAGGCCCTTGACTTAGAACAATAACTCCTAACCTTTTCTAGGTTCATTTCTCTGAGCTCTGGTACCAAATGGAAATGACAAGATTGGTTTTGTACATGGGGCTTTTATGTAAGCAAAAGCTGGAGCATGAGCAATATGGTGGCATCAAAGACCACACCTCCACCAGAATCCTCTGTACATTCTCCCTGACAAAGAGAGTCAGTGAGCTCTCTTGATGCCCCCAGGTGCTCACTCTCTCTCCTCCTTGAAATTACTTTGTATTTGCTCCATAAATTTACTCTCTCCCTAGTGGAAGGGATGGAATTGCTATCATTTGTGTCCTCGTATGTCCAGTGCCTAGCTGTGAGCCTAGCACGTAGACAGAACTTCATAAGATGCAAGTTGGTGGGGGCAATGCAGCGGATGGTGGCCTGAAGTCAGAAAAACCTGAGTTCAGACCTGTTCTCAGGTATATCTTAGCTGTGTGATTCTGGATGATGAACTTAACCCCTCTTGGCCTCAGTTTCTTCATTTGTAAAATAAGGCTAATAAATGTACCTCCCTCTTAGGATTGTTGTGAGGACATGTGTAAAGATATATGTAGACCTATGTAAAGATATATAGACATGTGTGAAGATATGTAGACATGTGTAAAGATATATACAGATCTATGTAAAGATCTATATAGTCTTATGTAAAGATATATAGACATGTATAAAGACATGTAAAGTATATAGACATGTAAAGACAGATCTGTGTAAAGATATATATATGTATATATATATGTATATATATATACATATATAGAGACCTATGTAAGGATATATAGACATGTGTAAAGATATATAGACATGTGTAAAAATATATACAAACATGTATAAAGATATATAGACCTGTGTAAAGATAAACCTGTGTAAAGATATTTAGACATGTGTAACGATATATATAGACATGTGTAAAGATAAATACAGATCTGTGTAAAGATATATAGACATGTGTAAAGCTATATAGACATGTGTAAAGATATATAGACATGTATAAAGATATATAGACATGTGTAAAGATATATAGACATGTATAAAGATATATAGACATGTGTAAAGATATATACAGACCTATGTAATGATATATAGACATGTGTAAAGATATATAGACATGTGTAAAGATAAATACAGATCTGTGTAAAGATATATAGACATGTGTAAAGATATATAGACATGTGTAAAGATATATAGACATGTGTAAAGATATATAGACATGTGTAAAGATATATACAGACATGTATAAAGATATATAGACATGTATAAAGATATATAGACATGTGTAAAGATATATACAGACCTATGTAATGATATATAGACATGTGTAAAGATATATAGACATGTGTAAAGATAAATACAGATCTGTGTAAAGATATATAGACATGTGTAAAGATATATAGACATGTGTAAAGATATATACAGACCTATGTAATGATATATAGACATGTGTAAAGATATATAGACATGTGTAAAGATAAATACAGATCTGTGTAAAGATATATAGACATGTGTAAAGATATATAGACATGTGTAAAGATATATACAGACATGTATAAAGATATATACAGACATGTATAAAGCTATATAGATCTGTGTAAAGATATACCTGTGTAATGATATTTAGACATGTGTAAAGATATATACAGATCTGTGTAAAGATATATATACATATATAGAGACCTATGTAAGGATATATAGACATGTGTAAAGATATATAGATATGTGTAAAGATATATAGACATGTATAAAGATATATAGACATGTGTAAAGATATATAGACATGTGTAAAGATATATAGACATGTATAAAGATATATAGACATGTGTAAAGATATATAGACATGTGTAAAGATATATACAGACATGTATAAAGATATATGCAGACATGTATAAAGCTATATAGACCTGTGTAAAGATATACCTGTGTAAATATATTTAGACATGTGTAAAGATATATACAGATCTGTGTAAAGATATATATACATATATAGAGACCTATGTAAGGATATATAGACATGTGTAAAGATATATAGATATGTGTAAAGATATATAGACATGTATAAAGATATATAGACATGTGTAAAGATATATAGACATGTGTAAAGATATATAGATATGTGTAAAGATATATAGACATGTATAAAGATATATAGACATGTGTAAAGATATATAGACATCTATAAAGATATATAGACCTGTGTAAAGATATACCTGTGTAAAGATATTTAGACATGTGTAAAGATATATACAGAGCTATGTAAAGATATATAGACATGTGTAAGTATAGATACAGACCTGTGTAATGATATATAGACATGTATAAAGATATATATATATATATATATATATATATATATCTGTGTAAAGATATACCTATGTAAAGATATATAGACATGTGTAAAGATGGGTAGGCCTATGTAAATATATATGTGTATATATCTATGTAAAGATATATAGACCTCTGTAAATATATATACACATAAACACATATACATGTGTAAAGATATAGACACATGTAAAGAGATATATAGACATATGTAAAGATATATATGTATATGTACATATATATAAAGACGTGTGAACTATAGCTATAGAAATGTTTGCTTTAGGATTATTAGTTAAATTGAACTGAATAGATTTGAATTGCTTAAAGACTTTTAATGTGGAAGAATCCATTAGTATTCTAGATGCATCTAATTATGAGGAGTTTTTTCCCTTCCTTTAGTTCTAATTAGCCTTTCTCCAACTTCCACCCATGGCTCTCAGCACAGGCCTCTGCAGGCTGGCAGAACCAGTAAACTTTTCTAAATTACAGGTCTTCAAATACCTAAAAAAAGCAATCATTCCCATTCACTACTGCCTCTCCTCTTCTGGTATGAATTTGAAAGATGCTTTCTAGCCAAACCAACAAAATCATTTATTAAGCTTGACTACTGGGCTAAGGCCCAGAGATTCAAAGAATGGCTTCTCCATGGCCCAGATCCAAACAGAGCCCTCCACATGAGGTCTAATCATGGTGAGTGCAGCTGGGTATCACCTCCTTACTCACAGACAATAAGTTTCTGCTCATGCGCTCAATTCTGTTCATTGGTTGCCATGTCATATTGTTGGTCCATGTTGAACTCTATTCAACACAATAAGATCAAAGTAAATCTTATTATTTCATTGGGCATTTTGATAGGCCTTGTGGATGCCTGGTGTCTCACTGCCAGATTTTTATTTCAAGAAATGAATGTCATGATCCAACTATTCTCAGCTCTGGTTAGAAGGAATTAAAAGCAGATTCACTGGAGTTTTAAAAAACCATTGATGTCAAGGAGCAGCTAGAAAGTTCAGTGGATAGAGCCAGGACTAGAGAGGGGAGGTCCTGGGTTCAAATTTGGCCTTTAACCCGTCTTAGCTGTGTGACCCTGGATAAGTCACTTCATCCTCATTGCCTAGCCCTTACCACTCTTCTGCCTTGGAGCCAACATTTAGTATTTATTCTAAGAGAGAAGGCAACAATTTAAACAAAACAAAACAACCAGAAAGCCCATGAGTGTCCAGGAGAGGCAGTACCTGCTGATACCAACACTTCACCAAGAGTATTAGGTTCTTCAGTTTTCGGGGGCGAGTTTTGAAAAAACTCCCTTGTAGTTCTGTAAAGAAGACTGATGATTCACAAGCAGAGTTTTCTGACTTTATCAGATTCCGGTAAACTTCAGGGCTTGGTTTATAGTTTGATGCCAATGTACGGGAATGCCAGGCACTTGGCTTAACTGGATAGGAAAGATACATATGGAAAATTCAGGCTACTCCATCAAAACAAACCTCTAGAAGAACAGATGCTTCACTGGGCCCCTATTATCTCCTAGATAAAATACAATTTCTTCTTAAAGGTCACAATAATAATAATAATAATAATAATAATAATAATAATAATAGCAGCCAGGGGCACAATAGATGGAGTGTTAGGCCTGGAATCAGGAAGACTCATGTTTCTGATTTATGTGAGCCTGAGCAATTCTCTTGACTCCATTTGCCTCAGTTTCCTTATCTGCCAAATGAGCTGGAAAAAGAAATGGCCAACCACTCCAGGGCCGTTGCCAAGAAAACCCCAAATAGGGTCAAGAAGAGTTGGACATCCCTGAAAAATAACCGAACAAAGCATTTATAGAAAACTTTAAGGTGTGCAAAGAGCCTTACAAATCTCTGATTTTAATCTCACTCTAACCTTGGGAGTGCTAAGATTATTAAGGGAGATAGATGGGGAGGAGCAGGGATAGAGGAGGTGAAGGGATTGGAGGGTTGGTGTGGAAGGGAGAGAGAATCCACTGGAGCTGAGAGAATACCTGTGAAACTCTTCCTCTCCCTCACACTCTAAACACACAAGAGGGGTACCCCTGAGCAGAAGTTATGGCAAGGGCAAACAGGCACTGTGTCCCAATAAGAAAAGTTTTGCTTAGTCAAGGCTAAATAGCCAACCTACCCCAACACCCTCTTTTCCTCCTTCTAATTCTCTTTCTTAACTTCTGAAACAATTTAGATATGACTTGTTTTGTTTTTTTCAGAATAAGGGTGGTTTAATAATTCAAGAAACAAGGGAGGGAGTAGGTCAGTGGGAACAGGAAACCCTACAGGACTAAGCAATCAGGTTGACACTTCCTTCTTCAGTCGAGCCAAATGGCTCAGATTCAGTGCTTCTTTTCCTCCTTCCTCTCCAATCACTTCAGTATCCTACTCTAAATAGGTCACTAGTGTCCTCCTTGGGAAGGCAATGGGATGGGACAGGTCTTTGGGGTGACCCCTGTGAGGTTCAAGGGTTCAGCACCCCTCAGCAGCAGTTGTTGTTCTTTTGCTTCTTTAATCACTGATCCAAAGATGTCAGGGATCTTTTGTCTTCCAGGGCAAGGGGAAATGGAGGCAAGGCTATGGTACCACGGGTTTGGGGTCCCGAGCTCAGGTCCTTAGCTCCTATCTTTCATGAGTTCACAGGGCAAAAGACCCTTTTCCAAGCTCTCAATCCCACAATCCCTTTCTGCTCTCCCTCCTGTCAACATTCTAAAATGGTTCCTCAGTCTCAGTTTCCTTTCCACAGGAGGAAGGTGCTATGATTATCTTCATTTTACAGATGAAGAAGCTGAGACAGACAAAGGTTAAATGATTTGCTCAGCATCGTGCAAGAAGGAATTTTCTTTTTATTTATTCGTTTTAAATAAAAACTCTCACCTTCAGTCTTAGAATCAATACTAAGTATTGGTTCCAAGGCAGAAGAGTGGTAAGGGCTAGGCAATAGGGGTTAAGTGACTTGTCCAGGGTCACACAGCTGGGAAGTGTCTGAGGCCATATTTGAACCCAGGATCTCCCATTTCTAGGAGTGACTCTCAATCCACTGAGCCATCCAGCTGCCCCCAAGAAGGAACTTTCTATGGTCAGATTTGACCTTAGGCCTTCCTGATTGCAGGGTCAGAGCTCTATCCATTGTGCCACCTTGATGGCTTCTACCTGCTTTTCCAGAATTATTTCACATTATTCACTTTTATACAGTGTACAGTCTAGACAATTTGGGTTACTTGTTCCTCAAATTCAGTATGCCATCTCCCATTTCCTTGCTTTTTCACTGCTTTTCCCTGAGTCCTGAAACGCCTCCCTTCTCATTTGAACCTTGCAGAATTCTCATTTTCTCTAAAGGCCTTGCTCAAATGCTGCCTGTCACTGGGAGCTTTTCCTTCTCCAAACTATCTTCATATTTATCTGTGTACATGTTTGTATCTGGGTAGTGTGTGTAATTGGAAATCTTGTGCCTTTAAACTATATTTCCCAGGAGCCCACTGACTTCCTCTTGTTTTGTGTTGACATAGACAGGGGATAAATTGGGTCGTCTTCTGTGGCTAGGCCTCTTTCCTTCTTGTGTCTGGACATTGGTGGAGCAGGCTGTTTGGACAAGTAGATTAGCCATAGGCACGTGGTTTTATTTTGTTACCTTTACATTTTGTTACTTCTAGTGATCATTAATAAATCTTATAAAATATAATATTTTAAGTTATTGTATTAATTTTAATTTTTACAGTAGAAAGGTAATCTCCTTGAGGGGAAGAACTTTTTATTTTGGGTTTTGTATTCTCAGGACCTCACCTACAACCTTAAACCCAACAGCTATCTGGCAATCAAATGCTTGCTTGAATGAATGAAAGAATGAACAAGAAATATTCATTTTAAGCATCTGAGACTTATGTACAAACTGGTATTCCTGAAGTACCTTTGCTATATAATTAATTCAATCACAATTTAATTTAGTTTTTAAGATTAATTTAATTTATAACAATAAAGTAATTTAATTACTATAATATAATTACTATATAATCAGGCATTAAAATTAGTGAACTGTTGGGTGTTCTGATTTAGGCAGTTTGCTTTTTAATAACAAGAATTAATAGTTTTGCATGCCAGGCTGAGTTCTTTAACATTTTTTAAAATTTATTTTTATTTATTTATTGTTTTTTAATTTATTTTAAATTTTATTTTATTTTCCAGGCTGTGTTCCTAACCCAATCTATGAAAGGCTAGCTAGCTATTTTGACATCACAGAGGTCTAGCTCTGCACTGCTTGTTACCTTGTGATACCTATCCAAAATGCAGATATAGAAGCCAGGAAGAAACAAGGCTCTCTGAAGGATATTTTGATAGATCCTAAACAAGTATCTGTCTAGTCTTATAAGTTCAAACCTTCAAGTAATGGCAAATATCACAGGGAGATTTAAAAGTCCTTGGGGGCTGGAAAGGAAGTCCTTGGTATAAAGAAAGTCATTTGCTGAGGTTCAGAGCAGTTAGGAGAGATATTACAATACAATACAATACAATACAATACAAGACAAGACAAGACAAGACAAGACAAGACAAGACAAGACAAGACAAGACAAGACAAGACAAGACAAGACAAGACAAGACAAGACAAGACAAGACAAGACAAGATAATATAATATAATATAATATAATATAATATAATATAATATAATATAATATAATATAATATAATATAATATAATATAACATAACATAACATAACATAATATAATATAATATAACATAACATAACATAATATAACATAATATAATATAACATAATATAACATAATATAACACAACACTAGAACATAACATAACATAATTAATATAAACAATATAATATAACATAACATAACATAACATAACATAACATAACATAACATAACATAACATAACATAACATAACATAACATAACATAATATAACATAATATAACATAATATAACAAAACACAACACTAGAACATAACATAACATAACATAACATAACATAACATAACATAATATAATTAATATAATATAATAAACACAACAAATATAATAAATAAATAAATTAATTAATATAATTAATATAATAAACATAACAAATATAATAAATTAATATAATATAATATAATATAATATAATATAATATAATATAATATAATATAATATAATATAATATAATATAATATAATATAATATAATATAATATAATATAATATAATATAATATAATATAATATAATATAATATAATATAATATAATATAATATAATATAATATAATATAATATAATATAATATAATATAACACAATACGACACAACACGACACAACACGACACAACACGACACAACACAACACTAGAATAGAATATAACCTAACCTAACCTAACCTAACCTAACCTAATAACATAACATAACATAACATAACATAACATAACATAACATAACATAACATAACATAACATAACACGATACAATAAAATACAATATAATACAATATATAATATAATATAATATAATATAATATAATATAATATAATATAATATAATATAATATAATATAATATAATATAATGTAATGTAATGTAATGTAATGTAATATAATGTAATATAATGTAATATAATGATATGAACTCAATCTATTAGCAATATAAGGATCCAGAACAATTCTGAGGGACTTATGACAAAGAATGCCATTCACCTCCAGAGAAAGAACAGTGGAAGTCAGAATGAAAATGAAAGCATGTGATTTTTCCCTTGTTTATTTGGATTCATGTTTTGGGGTTTGGGTTTTATGTGATTATTCACCTTAAAAATGAACAATATGGAAATATGCTTTGCATGATAATACATGTATAACCCAGATCAAATTGCTTGGCAGCTCTGGGAGGGGGGAAGGGAAGGAAGAGGGGAAACAATTTGGATCATATAACTTCAGAAAACTTATGTGGAAATTTGTTATTACATGTAATTGGTAAAAAAATTAAAATGTTTCTATGACATAAAAATTAAACTTAATATGCTTATTTATAATAATAAATACAAATATAATAAATATATGTGTTTTAAATATGAAATAAAATGGGATCGAATACTAGCTCTACAAAAGTCCCTGTGTGATCTTGAACAAGCATGCTGCCTCTCAACTTCAGTCTCCTCATTTGTAAAATGGGGAAAAGGATCCCTTATCATCACGACCCTTTTGGGCATCCTCCACCAAGGATCCACCTTTACTCCTTCAATGTTGATGTCTTCTATTGTCTACTGACATGTCAGGGTATACTTACCCCAGGCGCTGAAGACAGGAAGTACCTCAAAGGAAATTTGCAGCTCAGATGTTGTCAGCACCAGCTGGAGCTTACCCCCTATCATCTCTACCTGCCTTTTTGTCCATGGCTCCCACATTTCCAGCACCTCTCTAATTTGCCTCTTCTGGGCAATGCCATTTTCAAATTGTTTGTTGAGGAAGATGACAAGTGTGCCATCAGAGCAACCTTTGAGAACAGAGTCTCTACCATAGGATCCACCCTACAAGAGAAGACACAAGTTATGGTGAGACTTTTGGCTCTGGAAGTGCCCCTACCTGCCCGTCCTTCACTTATGAGATGGCCAGAGAGAGGAAACTCTGGGCAGGAAGGACTAGCTCACCTTGGGTTCTCCAACATTTGCTTTGTCCTAGAAAACACTGTCTAAGCAGTTAAACAATTTCTGCCCCTCAAAGGGCTTAAGCTTTATTCAGCATGTGTGTCGGGGAGAGAGAATCTATTATGTACCAGATGCTTTACAAATATCTCACTTGATTCTCATGCAACAACTCTGCTGTTATTCTCTCATTTTATCTAATGGAGACTAAGTACATTTCCCAAAGTCACACAGCTGGTAAGAGTTTGAGGATGGATTTGGACTTGGTTCTTCTTTACTCCATGCCCAATAGTCTACTCACTGGACCATGCAGATGGCTACTCAGAGACAAATTGAGATAAGGTAATTTGAAGAGGGAGATGACAGTTAACATCTAATTTAATTAGACCTGAGCTGAGCCCTGAAGGAAGTTGTTCAGTTGTTTTCAGTCATAGGAGACTCTTCATGATCCCATTTGGGGTTTTCCTTTTTTAATTTAATTTTATTGATTAATTTAGAATATTTTCCCATGGTTACAAGATTCATGTTCTTTCCCTCCCTTCCCCCTCCCCCCATAGCCAATGAGCTATTCCACTGGGTTTTATATGTGTCATTGATCAAGACCTATTTCCATATTATTGATATTTGCACCAGGGTGATTGCTTAGAGTCTATACCCCCAAGTTATATCCTCATTTGGGGTTTTCTTGACAGAGATATTGGAGTGGTTTGGCCATTTCCTCCTCCAAGTCACTTTACAGATGAAGAAACTGAAGCAAACAGGGTGAAGCAACTTGCCCAGGATCACATAGCTAGGAAGTGTCTGATGCCAAATATGAACTCAGATCTTCCCAAGTCTAGGCCTGGTGCTCTATCCACTGAGCCACCTAGCTGCCCCAAGGAAGACAAAGGCTCTAAGAATTGGTAATGAGGAGGGAATACATCCCAGGCTTGAGTTCATGGAAGTAGTAGCTGCCATGCAGAATCTAGGGAACAGTTTGGCCAGATCATAGAATGTATGAAGGGGGGTGATGAGGAATGATTCTGGAAAAAGAAGGGGAGACCAGAGCTCCTTAAATGCTAGACTGAAGAGTTTCAGTTTTTTCCTGGAGCAAAAGTGAGAGCCAGTGAAGGATTTTAAAGAGGGCTTTGATACGATCCAATATAGGTCCTGGGAGGGTCTTTTTGGTAATCTTATGAAGAACACAATCAAAGAGTTGGAAAGAAGGGAGATTGGCAGCAGGAAGATCACTTAGGAGGTTATTTCCAGGAATCAGGATGAGGCAATGGGGGCCCAGTCTAGTGGCAAGAAGAACCTGGGACAATGTGATGATGTAACTGACCAGATTTGGTAGCTGATTGGCTGTGCAGAGTAAGGAAGAAGAAAGAGTTGTGTGACTGGGAGGATGGTGAAGACTTCAACAACAACTGGAAGGTTTGGAGGAGGAATTTCTGGTTTAGAGAAGATGATGAATTTTCTTTTGGAATTGTTGAATTTAAAGGGATGATCAGACATCCAGGCAAAGTCTTGTACAGTTGGCTATACAAGGAAAAGGGACCTCAGTGGATTCTGTCTCTCCCCTTGCCCCCATCCCATTTCCTAGCTCTGTTCTGAATTAGGTTGAGGAATAAATCTACTCCTTAGTCTAGCCAAGACCAGGCAGGAAGTGTTCAGATATAACTTTGCTAGGAAACAAAGGAAAGATCGAGCCAGAATTTTAAAAAATACCCAAAGTGGGAGGTTGTCAACCTGGCAGAGAAGGTAGGTACATAGCCTGATCTTGACCAGATTGCCCTCAAACAACTTTGATATAATGCCTTTAAATGAATTCTGGAATGGCAGAACCCATAAAAGGAAGAAGTGAAATAATTTTTGAGCCCCAAACAACTTAAAAGACCAGCATGAAAGATTTATTGCACCTGTGTATGCTGGAGGCCATCATACCCTGCCTGGCTGACAAGGTCAGTCTGGAGAAATGGGATCTACAAAGCAGACCTCTGGAGAATGAGGCCCCCACTGATCCCACTCTGTGACTTCTCTCCCCAACTTTCCCCACTAATGGACTAGCTATGATTACTAATCTCTCCCCAATACAAGAGAAATAATATGAGTGCAAATACTTGTAGGATCAATAAATATATATCCCACTTTAATCCCCCTAGATTAGTACCCCCAAAAGATTGCAATTACAGAATCAAAGCCCAAAGATTATTGCACATAACCCCTCCTTTCTCAAGCACAAGACACACTTCAAGGTCTTACAATAAACACTGGACAAATGTTTGAACACCTTAATAATTCTTTTCCTACAGTTACCACACTCCAATGAATTTGTTGATGAACAGAAATCAGGCAGCATTGCTAGGTACTTCAGAGTAACACAAGTAAAACAGGACTTATAAATTGAGGAAAACCCCAAAACTGGTCTGCTTTAAGTCACTTCTTAACCTCACACCTAGATACAAAGATGCTTTGTTATTCATCTCCCAAGCAATTGTGATTAATAGTGAAAGCTGACCAAAAGCACATTCATATCTATCACAGAGTGTTGTAGAAACATAGTAAATGATTAAAGAATTTGTTGTAGTAACATCACGAGAGTGTTATTTAGGTGATTTGATAATATCCAACCAATATGTAGACTGTCATATACATAGGGAATTGATTGTGTATGTACTTGAAAAACCTATGTAATAAATGAACCACAGCACTATGGCAGAGCACTGTGTGTTATGCCTGCATACCTGAGTTGAATACACAGTGTGTCTCATCTCCTTTACTTGACCATGACGCCACATCTGGGCAGAGAGAGACCGCTGGACAGATCTCTGTAACTTGAACCCAAAACAGCTTTTGGACCAGAGGACTCTGCCTATGTAAGTTCCCAATTTTCCCCAAAAAGGCCCCCAGAAAAGAGTATACCCCCCTCAGACCCAGATGATCATGGCATCCCCATCAGAGGACTATGGCCTTCTGTTAGTAGAGAAAAATTGACAAAGTAATCCAGACCAAAGAACTTTTGAGAAGCTTAAAAAGGATCACGGGCCACAGTGAATCAAAAGAAAGAAAGTTATTTACTGGAATAATAAAAACACACTCTTCTTAAGAGGCGTGAAAGTGAGCAAAGCTCAGCTAACTTTTTAGATTTTATTGAGATTTTCAGTCTGTGGTTCCCTGATGAAGATACAATTGATTTACACACTTGGGAGAGCACTGGCCTTGATTTAAAAGCATACTATAATGACAACGAGCCAGAACAGGTCCCTGCAGAAACTTTTCTTATGCACAGGGCTAATCATGGCACCCTCCTGCTCAGTGAACTTCAGTGGCTCCCTATTACCTTTAGGATCAAGTACAAATTCAGGCATGTTAAGCTCTTTACAACTGGGTTCTAACCTCCATTATTTTATTTTATTTTATTTTATTTTTTACCAATTATATATATAACAAATTACCACACAAGTTTTCCTAAGTGATATGATTGAACTTATCTTCCCCCTCCTGGCACTGGCAGGTGATTAGATCTGGATTTTACATATATAATCATGCAAAGCATATTTCCATATTGTCTAACATCCCTTTTAAGGTTGATTATACATTATTCCCATTGCAGCATTTTATGGTCCAACAAAATTATTTTCTTGCTGTTCCTCTAAGAGAACATTTCATCCCCCACCTCTGTGCCTTTGTCCAGGTTGTCCTTCATGCTAGAACACCCTCCCTCTTCACTTGCATCCTTGAGAATCCCTGTCTTCCTTCAAGACTCAGACTAAATTCCACTTTCTACAGCTTTTCCTGGCACCCCAGCTATGAGGATTGCTGAAGACTCTTCCAAATCCCCACCCCAAATTACTTTGTATTTTTTGTATATATTGTATGTGTCTGTATATATATATATATTTATATACATATATATTTGTATTTTGAATACATTGTAAAAAGATTTCTATTTGTACATGTTTTCTCTTCATAGAAAGTAAGTCTCTGGAGGGATGGGATTGTATTTTTTTGGTCTTTATAACTTCAGCACTTAAAATAGCACCTCTTCCATAGTAGTGGGTGCTTAATAAATACTTGTGGTTTGATTGACTTCCTGCCTCTTTCCCTTTCTTTTTTCCTCTTTCCTCTTCCCCCCTTTCCTAGGACTTACCAGAACCACAGCCTTCACTTCATTAGGAAGCCTTTTCTTCAAGAACTCACAGACACTGTAAATACTCTCATCAATTTGCTGCAGATGCTCTTCTTGAGGCAGTAGATCTTTCTGAATGAATTGATCTGGATTTTCCGCAGACTCAAGGAAAAGAAATTGTGAGGATTTAAACGGTATTCCTGCTACCCACTTAAAGCTATCCATAGTCAAACAGGTCCTCTGAGAAGAAAAAAAATGAAACTGAAGTCTTTTAGGTTTCGATTCTGAATAACAATGACTTCCTCATTCTTCTCCCAGTCTCCCAGCTTGTATTTCAGTGTTCTTCCTGGATGCCTGCTACTGACTTCCTTTAAAAAAGATCCAGTTATGGAGAGAATCAGTAGCATAGTCTGTAGAGCTCAGAGGGACCTTAGAACAGAGACTGTCAGAGCTAGGAGAAAGGAGACCTTAGAACAGGGAATGTCAGAGTTGGGAGGAATTTTAGGAGCTAAATCGAGAGTCCAACCCCTAATTTTATTTATTTATTTTTTAAAATATATTTTATTTGATCATTTCCAAGCATTATTCATTAAAGACATAGATCATTTTCTTTTCTTCCCCCCACCCCCCATAGCCGATGCGTAAATCCACTGGGCATTACATGTTTTCTTGATTTGAACCCATTGCTTTGTTGATAATATTTGCATTAGAGTGTTCGTTTAGAGTCTCTCCTCTGTCATGTCCCCTCAACCGCTGTAGTCATGCAGTTGCTTTTCCTTGGTGTTTCCACTCCCATAGTTTATCCTTTGCTTATGAATGGTGTTTTTTCCTCCTAGATCCCTGCAAATTGTTCAGGGACATTACACCGCCATTTATGGAGAAGTCCATTAGGTTCAATTATACCACAGTGTATTAGTCTCTGTGTACAATGTTCTCCTGGTTCTGCTCCTCTCGCTCTGCATCACTTCCTGGAGGTTGTTCCAGTCTCCATGGAATTCCTCCACTTTATTATTCCTTTTAGCACAATAGTATTCCATCACCAACATATACCACAATGTGCTCAGCCATTCCCCAATTGAAGGGCATCCCCTTGTTTTCCAGTTTTTGGCCACCACAAAGAGTGCAGCTATGAATATTCTTGTACAAGTATTTTTGTCCATTATCTCTTTGGGGTACAGACCCAGCAGTGCTATGGCTGGATCAAAGGGTAGATATTCTTTTGTCGCCCTTTGGGCATAGTTCCAAATTGCCCTCCAGAATGCCAACCCCTAATTTTAAAAAGGATACTGGCAGGGGAAAGGGCTTCCCTTTGAGAAAGCTCCACATCCTTCATTCTATATCCCTGAAAGTGCGAATCTTCCCTCCCAGGTCAGTCCCTGAGAGGCATCCCAGTAGAGCATAAAAAGCTCTGTTTGGAAGTCCAAGATGAGAGGTTCACAAATTCACAGAATCTTGGAGGCTCGTTTCCCTAAACTGTAACTGTACACGAGGGTTCCTTGGGACATATCCTGATGACCCATTTTTTAGTCTTTGCCTTCAGGATGAGGAAATACACCACTCCATAAAGAAAACCTTCTTTATTTAATTTAGATGCAGAGTGGATAATAAAAAAGCCAAATTGGATGAATCAAAAGCCAGATTTAAGATTTCTAGGAGAAATAGCAATCATCTCCAATATTCAGATGATGCCCCTTCTCATGAGTAGAACGTGGAGAATTAATGAGAGTGAAAAAGAGTGTAGCAATATGCAATTATGCCCAGAGAGTTAGAAAATGGGTTCACTCTTACACCCTGCAATATCACGATTGAGTCTATATCTCAAGGTGATTAGGGAAAAAGAACCAATATGTTCTAAAATATTTATAGAAGGGGGCAGCTGGGTGGTTCAATGGAAAGAGAGTCAGACCTAGAGATAGGAGGTCCTGGGTTCAAATCTAACCTCAGATACTTCCTAGCTGTGTGACCCTAGGCAAGTCACTTAACCTCCCATTGCTTAGTCCTTACTTCTCTTCTACCTTGGAACCAATACTCAGTATTGATTCTAAGACAAAAGGTAAGGATTTAAAAAATATTTATAGCAGCTCTTTTTGTTGTGGCAAAAAAACTGGAAACGGAAGGGATTCCCATTAATTGGGAAATGACTGAACAAGTTGTGGCAGATGATTGTGATGGAATGCTACTTTGCCATAAGAAATGATGAGTAGGTCAGTTTAAAAAAAAAAAAAACAACCCATGGAAAATGTACATGAAATTATGAAAAGTGAAATGAATAGAACCACCAGAACCACTAAATACAGCTACAGAATTAATGCTTAAATAATTGTGAATGTCCACCCTACAGAGAAAGAACTGGTAAATAGAAACATGAACAACATAGTTTATGTGTACACGCTTTTTTTTTTCATCAAGTGATGCCTTCTCTAGTGTGGGGAGAGGAGGGAAAAAGGGAGTTACCTAGAAATTTTAATGTAATTGACAAACAAAATTAATTTAAAAATTAAAGAAGAGAATATAAAAGCTGGCTTGAAACTTAACATAAAAAAAACAGATCTTGGCAACTGGTCTTATTATTTCCTAGAAATAGAGGAAGCAACATCAGACTGTATATTCTTGGACTCAAAGATCACTGCAGATGGTGACTAGTCATGAAATTAAAAGATGCTTGTTCTTTGGTAGGAAAGCTTTGGCAAATCTTGGACAGCATGCTGAGAAGAGAAATCACCTTACTGTCAAAGGTCCATATACTCAAAGCTATGGTTTTTCCGGTAACAATGTATGGGTGTGAGAGTTGATCTATAAGGAAATGCAGGATCAATGCTTTCGAATTGTGGTGCTAGAGAAGACTTTGGAGAGTTCCTTAGACCACAAAGAGATCAAATCAGTCAATACAAAAAGAAATGAATTTAGACTATTCATTGGAAGATCAAATACTGAAGCCAAAGCTTAAATGCTTTGGCTACATAGTGAGGAAAGACAGGACTCATTGGAGAAGACCCTGATGTTGAGAAATATTGAAAGCAAAAGGAGAAGGGGATGGCAGAGGATGAGATGCATAGAGAGTATCATGGAAGCAATAAACATAAACTTGGACAGACTTTGGGAGATAGTGGAGGATAGAAAGATCCTGAACACTATGGTCCATGAAGTTATGAAGAGTTGGACATGGCTTAATGACTGAACAATAACAGCTATTGAAGAAATCCACTTTGGAATAGTCCTAAGGGTCAGAAAGTGTTTCATAATACCAAATAAAAATCTGTTGCCTAGCAACTTTCCATTCTTTCTGATTCTGGTCTCTGGGGCCAAGCAGAACAAGGCTAATCCATGTTTCAAGCTGAAAGTTCTTTCAATTATTTGGAAAAACACCTATTGTGTCTCATTGATGCTCCAGAGCTGAACCTAACATATCAGTTTTGGTCTGGCCAGGTCAAAGGTCCAAGCGATTGTCATCTTGTAAAAATGGAGATTTTGAACCCTAGACTTCATTCCCCAGAAGTCCTTAGTATTTCCCAGAATTCCCTAAAATCTCACCTGAGTCCCCATGTTGGCGAGATCACAATTGATATTTAACTGGCAGTAAACCCTACCACACACCTCTTCTCTTCCATTGCAGTGATGTAGCAAGCATAGTAAGTGTGAGGATTTTGAATGGGCTAATCAGCCATGGACACATGGTTTAAATTTTGTATCTTCTTTATTCCTTGATTTCTAATGATCCTTAATAAACCCCATAAAATATAATATTTTTATTATTAGAGATATAATTTAATTTTTACAGTAATGGCAACCATAACAAGTTGGATGAGAACTTCTCAAAAAAAATTTTTTAAGATAGCCTAGATAATATTTTTAAGCCACATTTCTCCAGCCAAAGCTTTTCACCCTTGCAAGCAAAGTATAGTGTGCTCACTCCAATCATCCACTCCTGCCTCCAGCAATCTGTTCCAGACCTGCTTGACCCAGATTGCTCTCCTAGCCCTGGGCCCCATCTACTCCTCTAAGCCAGATTGCCCCAGGCCAGCCCCAGGTCCCAGGCTGCTGGTAGCTGCCCCTGTGTCTTCAGAATCATAAACCAACTGGTAAAAACTGGGGTGTTTTTCCTTAGACAACAATTAGCCTCCACATGGCAGGGGAGGACATGAGGAGAAGGAAGAGACTTTTCCAAACAGGAAGTTGATTACAAGCATGGTGTATTTCAAAGGATATTTTTTGAGTGCACTGATCCTTTTACTTATTTTACCTGAGATTCAGGGGAGAAATTCATCTCCCTGCAATGCTGCAGGCAGGGTTCAGCCTCATTCTGGACTCCAGGGTTCCCAACAGGTGGTAAAGGATCAGTCAAGAAAAATAACAAACAGAAGACAGCTTAATCATTACGTCCATGGGACTGCTTTGCATCTGACAGCTGCTCCGCCATCCCGATGTCTGGTTTTTATTTTTATACCCATTTTCTTGGCATGCGGATACACATAATCAAAGAAAGATAATTGGAAAAGTGATACATTAACTTTTAACAAATCATTTGATTAACATTCTCTATTTTTGTATTGTGATTATAGGCAGAATAAAGGTTTTACACAAGATAGATGATTTCGTCACAGGTATCTTAATTTTCTCATTTCCCTGTGAGAAGTTTTGAGCTTACAAACAACCAAGGAAAATTACTTATTGTTTTTAATAAAATGGAATAATTAATCAGCAGTTCTTAAAAGACAATTCAACAATTATATCATGGAGGTTGAGGGGTATTGGAAACATAATACAAATTTAGACTAGTGGCTTTTAAGGAGTTCCTGAGTTACTGATTTCTGTAATCAAGTCACTGAGGCATACTGAAGCTTGATGTACTTGTACTTCTCGCTTGGGCCTCTATGATTGATTTGTGTGTTGGCTTCATGAGAATAGGTTTCTGTGAGTGGGAAAGTTCTTGGGCATGGCCTGTAGCTGTGGTTTTGCTGAGAATGATGTGCCTAAGTAAAAGTTAACCTATGATAGTCTTTTTGGGATTAGATTTAAGGGTCTGATCTTTTGGTGATGTGTTAGAGAATTATGGTACAGGTGTTTTGCTCTTGCATTATTTCCTTTGAGACTAGGGGGAATAATAGTCATGCCAATTCATAGGTAATGGGCATTGATGAAAGAGGTCATGTAAAGGGATAGGGTGGGAAGTCACATCTCACCAATGACCACTCTGTGGTCTCCCCAGCTACCACGTGTGACTCTATCAAGGAGTTGTGGGCTGATGGCCTCTAGCACTGCAACTCTTTGCCATTTTGGCTTGCTCAATTTAAGACTCCTAAATCCCATGTTCTTCCTCAATATGGGGAATTCCACAGTACTGACAAAAGGAATCTTAACAGATAAAAAAAATACAAAAACGAACTTTAAAGAGACTGGAGATTATATTTTTAAGACTTTTTGGACTCCAATGTTTTATAAAAATCTCTGTATTTTATCTCATTTTGCTGATTGTTTTAAGATTTCATTTTGTTGGTTTTAAGTTTATATATTAATGTATTCAATACTATTCTGTTACCCTGAATCATTTTAATATACTGGGTTTTAACTACTGTTATATTCTGCTGCTTTTCCCCTATAACTATACTGAACAAATATTATTGAATAAGCCTATATATAAAAACAACCTTTTTTCTATTTTGACTTTGTAAATTGTCACATAGAGGATGGATGAACTTCATCAAAACTGATTACAATTTTATAACAACCTTTGGAAAATTTAATGAGCTAAATATCTCAAATTGATTTTAAGGGGTCTTTTAATTTTAATTTTTTATACCCTTACCTTCTGTCTTGGAATCAATGCTGTGTATTCTGCCAAGGCAGAAGAGTAGTAAGGGCTAGGCAATGGGGGTCAAGTGACTTGCCCAAGGTCACACAGCTGGGAAGTGTCTGAGGCCAGATTTGAACCTAGGACCTCCCATCTATAGGCATGGCTCTCAATCCACTGAGCTACCAAGCTTCCCCCTTTAAGGGGTCTTTTAGACATGATTTTTAGATTTTTTCCTCAACTCTGATCATTTTGCCTGGCTCTAACAGGAGGTAAGATCCATTTTAGTAGCTGTAGTGAAATATAATTATAATCCCCATCTCCCATATTTATAAAAATGCGAATGGATGGGACATCACAGTCTCATACCAAAGAATCTGGGAAGTTAATCCCAGGGCATGGTACCCTTCAATGGCTCCCAAAAAGGGAGCAACTCTCACTTATAACTCTTCACCTCACTTTATTTCCACCAGAACAATCTAGATTTCTTGACGATGTTCTAGACCCAAATAAGTTTTACTTTGTTTAGAAATTTATTTGCCAAGGTTGAAAGATTTGCTACATCTGTAAAAATTGTGACAAATATCCATCAGTTCACAGGGCTTATTTTTTTTGTCATACAGCAAATTATGTGAAATATGATAGTGGGTTTGTTTGCTATTGTACGGCTATTGTGAATTTTGGGGAATTTGGTACTTCTTTGAAGGTACATTATCTACTGTGTTACTGTTTTATTCTGAAAAACCATTTTGTACTCACACATAGCTGACACAGTGTGTCACTGATTTTAAGCTATATTTTTGATTTTTTAAAATTTTATTATCATATTTTTCTTGCATGTGCAATATACTATTTCAGTTTTGTTTTTTTCTCTCCTTTTTATATTTGAAGCACATGCTACCAGTATTAAGATTTTCTTTAACTTTTTTGATTTTGCAGTAATATAAGTTTAAAATATATTTGTTATAATTTCAATGCATACCCAAAAGTTTGAGACTGTAAAAATGATGCCACTAAATGTTAAAAAAATTATGGGACTTTGCTTAAAGATTCTATCTGATTCCAGGACAAGAGAATGCAAAAAGAGTCATTGCACAGTGCCAAAGAAGCACAAAGCTAAACTGCCTAGTGCCAATCAAGCACAAGATCAAAGAGACCAACCAATCCCTATGGGGCTGATGAAAATTTGGAGCCAAGACAAGAAGATTTGAACTTGTTTGGAGTTCAAGGTTACGGCTGTTTAACATGTGTTAAAGTCAGGTCTTCCTTGTTCCACATTCTACCAAGTATCTCAAATTTGGTTCCTACCTGGCTCCTTTAATCTAGTCCCTTTTTCTGTCTTTCATAGTGTTGCAAACTTTCTGTAGTCCTGGCTACTGATTGGGTAAATGCATCATTGCTTAAATGATTTTAATTGGGCCCTGATTCAAGGATCTGTTATAGATTTATTTTTCCTTTACTTAGAGTTTTTACACATAAGACTTTGGTAGTCTATATTTCATCCAGAAATTATCTGTTTTTATTTTGGATTTTTTGGATGTTTTTGATATCTCTTGCTAATTGATTCATACACCTTATAACTCAGTCATGCATCCCTAAGTGATCCCTGTGTTTTTCAATCACCCTCTTCAGGGCGGGGGGAATGTATAATTATTATTATTCTAAATTGCAAAGTTTAAATTCCTTTTGAGAGCAATTTTAGGTTAAGAAATATGTTACCTCTGTGAATCCAGAAAATGAACTGTTTGGAGAAGACACCATGAAGATGCCTCCACAGACCACAAGCTGCACCAGAAGATCCAGAGTGAACTTTGGGATGCGGTGATTTGAACTGTGTGGGGTTTGAATGCATTTGTTTTGTATGAATACTCTTATGCCGAAGGGGACTGCTCCCCAACTGGCTTTTTGTCAATGTACCTAGCAATTATTGGTTTTATTCTCTTTTCCTCTTATCCTCAAATTATTGTGATTTCATAGCTGGTATGTTTACAAGACCAATCTTCCTCGGGACTCAGGGGGGAATGTAAAAATGGAGATTTTGAACCCTAGACTTCATTCCCCAGAAGTCCTTGGTATTTTCCAGAATTCCCTATAATCTCACCTGAGTCCCCATGTTGGCGAGATCACAATTGATATTTAACTGGCAGTAAAGCCTCCCACAACCCTCTTCCCTTCCAATGCAATGATGTAGCAAATATAGTAAGTGTGGGGATTTTGAATGGGCTAATCAGCCATGGACACATGGCTTTTATTTTGTATCTTCTCTATTCCTTGATGTCTAATGATCCTTAATAAACCTCATAAAATATAATATTTTTATTATTAGAGATATAATTTAATTTTTACAACCTCCACCATCTCATATTTTCTGCTTTGCAATGTAGCCTAATAATACAATTGATTTTAGGTTAAACATCACATTTAAACCTTGATAAAGGCATAAAAACATGACCTATAGGCATTCCCAGTGATATTTCACAGAGGACCAGTCTTTTTTTTTGACCATATAATTGATGGAAAGATTCAGAAAATACAAGGCTTCACTCTACCTTGATAGGTCTATTGAGTACAAAAAAGGATTTGATTAAGTAGAACAGCAGACCACTTTAATGACTCCTCTTCAACAGAGTGCCTCTAATGAATGTTAGAATCACACAAAAGTCCTTGAAGGGCATAACAACAGAGAGAACTTTGTTGGAGGATCCTTTGATTATTAAGTGAGGTGGTAAGCAGGGAGACATTCTTGTAAAGGTATTTGCTGTTGTCATTAAACAGAAGATTAAAGGATTCCTGACAGAATCACAGAATTGGAAAATGGGGAGGAACTTCTAATCATCATTCAGACTTTGAAGACTTCCAGTGCCTGATAACCCATTTTACTTTAGGACAGCACTAATTGTTAGAAAGTTTTCTCTTTATTTAGAAAAACAGTTACCCCCCCCCCTCCATTTCATGTATTAGCAAATTTTAACATTTGCTTTCTAAAGGCAGCTAGGTGGCTCAGTGAATAGAGTGCAAGGCTCGGAGATGGGAAGTTCTGGGTTCAATTTTGGCCGCAGATATTTCCTAGCTGTGTGACCCTGGGCAAGTCACTGAACCCCCATTGCCTAGCCCTTACCACTCTTCAGCCTTCGAACCAATACTTAATATTCATTCTAACACTGAAGGTAAGGATAAAAAAATTATTTCCTCAAATTTTGAGCTGCTTCACCTTCCCTATGCCATTCCCCCTTCCCCCTCCAAAGACTGTAATCAATTAGATCTAAGTTATACTTGTTTCTACATTGATCATGTTGTGGAAGAAGATTTATGAGGGGAAAAAAACCATGAAGAAAATGAAGTGAAAAATAGTTTGCTTCAATATGTATTCAGACTCCATCAGTTCTTTCTCTGGAGATGGATATCATTTTTCACCAGGAGTCCTTTGGAATTATCTTGGATCGTTGTATTGCTTAGAATAGCTAACTCATTCACAATTGATCATCATAAAATAGTGCTGTTACTGTGTACAGGGTTTTCCTGATTCCAATCACTTCATTTTTCATCAGTTCATGTAAGTATATTTGCAGGTTTTTGGGAAACAGTTCTGCTTGTCATTTCTTGTAGAATAAGAATATTCCATGACAATCACGTAACACAACCTGTTCATTCATTCCACAAGTGGTGAACATCCCCTTGATTTCCAATTCTTTGCCACCACAAAAAAAGGCTGCTATAAATATTTTTGTACATAAAAAATCACTTTGGGATACAGATCTAACAGTAGTAATAATAAATCAAAAGGTATGTCCAGCTTTTTTTTTAACTCTTTGGAAATCATTCTAATTTACTTTCCAGAATGGTTGGATCAGTTCACAACTCCACCAACAGTGCACTAGTGTCCCAATTTTCCTATATCCCCTACAATAGTTGTCATTTTCCTTTACTGTCATACTAGCCAGTCTGATAGAAGTGAGGTGGTACTTCAGAATTGTTTTAATTTGAATTGCTCTAATCAATAGTGATGAAGAGCATTTTTTTTGTATGACTACAGAGAGTTTTGAGGTCTTCATCTGAATTGGAGAATGATTGTATGCTTATAAATTATACTCAATTCTCTATATATTTAAGAAATAAGGGCTTTATCAGAGACACTTGTTATCAAATTCCCCTCTCCTCCCATTTTCTGCTTTCTGTCTAATCCTGGTTACATAGGTCTTGTTTGTGCAAATCCTTTTTAATTTAATATAGTCAAAATGATCCATTTTATGATGTTCTTTATCTCTTGTTTGCTCACAAATTCTTCCCTTATCCAAATATCTGACAGGTAGCATAGTCTGTGCTCCCCGAAGTTGCTTATGGTATCACCCTTTTTGTCTAAATCATATACCCATTTATGACCTTATCTTTTAATATAGTGTAAAATGTTGGTCTATACCTAGTTTGTATAATACTGTTTTCTATTTTTCCAGCTGTTTTTGGCAGAGTGAATTCTCGTCCTAAAATCTTATATCTTTGGTTTATTAAACAGGTCATTTTCTACTTTAAAAAAACCAACAACTTTATCTTCTGTCTTAGAATGATACTAAGTATCAGTGGTAAGGGCTAGGAATTTGGGATTAAATGACTTGTCCAAGGTCACACAATTTAGACATATCTGAGTTAGATTTGAACCCAGAACTTCCCATCTCTAGATCTGACTCTTTATCCACTGAGCCACCTAGCTGCTACTAGTCAGTTAGTGCTGTGTTTTGTTTCAAATCTATTCCACTAGTCCACCACTATATTTCTTAACCTCTACTAGACTTTTATTACCACTTTACTGTACAGTTTGAAATCTGTACTGCTAGGACACCCTCCACATTTTTTTTCATTGATTCCTTTGATACTCTTGATCTTTTGTTCCTCCAGATGAAATTTGTTATTATTTTTTCTGTCTCTGTAAAATACTTTTTGGATAGTTAGACTAGTTTGGCATAAAAAAGTAAATTAACTTGGGTATAAATGTCCTTTTTATCATATTGGCTCAGTCTACCCATGAGCAATTAATACTTTTCCAGTTGTTTAGATCTGACTTTATTTGTGTGAAAACTGTTTTATAATTGTATTCATAATGTTCCTGGGTTTATTTTGGCAGGTAGATTCCCAGGTATTTAATATTGCCCTCAGTTATTTTAAATATAATTTCTTTTTCTATCTATTACTGCTGGTCTTTGTTGGTAATATATAGAAATATTGATGATTTATGTGGGTTTATTTTATATCCTGCAACTTTGCTAAAATTATTAATTATTTCAACTAATTTTTTTGTTGATTCTTTGGGATTCTCTAAGTATATCATCATATCATCTGTGAGGAGTGATAGTTTGGTTTCCTTATTGCCTATTTTAATTCTTTCAATATATTTCTCTTGTCTTATTGCTATAGCTAGCATTTCTAGTATAATATTGAATAATAGATGATATGTGCTAATGACTTTAAATAGATACATCTACCATTTTAAGGAAGGCTCTATTTATTGAAATGCATAGGGATGAGTATTGTATTTTGTCAAAAGCTTTTTTCTGCATCTATTGAGATCATCACATGGTTTCTGTTGGTTTTGTTATTGATATGGTCAGTTGTAATAATAGTTTCCCTAATATTGAACCAGCCCTGGGTTCCTGGTGTAAAAACCATCTGGCCATAGTATATGATCCATATAATATTGCTGTGATATCTTTGCTAGTATTTTACTTAAAATTTTTTACTTAAATTTTACTTAAACTTTTTGCATCAATATTCATTAGGGAGAATGGTTTATAGTTTTCATTCTCTGCTTTTGCTCTTCTTGGTTTAGTATCAGCATTATATTTGTGTCATAAAAGTAATTTGACAGAATTTCTTCTTTGCCCATTTTCCCAAATAATTTATATAATAGTTCCTTAGATGTCTGGTAGAATTAACTTATAAATCCATCTGACCCTGTGATTTCTTGCTTAGAAGATTCATTGATGATTTATTCAATTTCTTTTTATAAGATGGGATAATTTAAGTATTCTATTTCCTCTTCTTTTAATCTGGGCAATTTATGTTTTATTAAAAGAAATATTCATCCATTTAACTTTGATTATCATATTTATTAGCATGTATTTGGGTAAAATAGTTTCCAATAACTGCTTTAATTTCCTCTTCATTTTTGGTGTTATTTTTGCTACTATAATTTGGCTTTTCTTTTTTAAATCAAAATAACCAATAATAAATTTATTGGTTTTTAAAAATAAAACCAGATTGTAATTTTATTTATTAGTTCAATGGTTTTTTACTTTCAATTTTTACAATCTTGACTTTGATTTTTAATGTTCCAATTTAGTTTTTAACTGGGGATTTTAGATTTTTTCTATTTTTTTAGTTCCATAACCAATTTATTGATTTTCCCTCTCTCTCAGTGTCTCATTGAGTCATCAGCTCCCACTTGCCAATTCTAATTTTTAAGAAATTATTTTCTTCAGCGAGATTTCATACCCTCTTTCCCATTTGGTCAATTCTGTTTTTTAAGAAGTTGTTTTCTTCAATGAAGTTTTGTACATATTTTTCCACTTGACCAATTCTAATTTTTAAAGAGTTGTTTTCTTCAGCAAAATTTTGTTCATCTTTTTTCCATTTTTTTTTGCATTTGTTTTATTTACAAACCATTGATTCTTTTTTCATGATTGTCTTGCATCACACTCAGGAATTGGAGAGAAGCACAGGAGTCTGGCTGCTGGACTGCTGGGTTATGATTGGTTGTTGGCTTGCCTGGATTCCTCCTGTGCTGAACTAAGTTTTCTTCTTATCCCAGTGAGACAGACCTTTCTTTCTCACTTAAGTTTTCTTAGGCTAGAAAATTATCTCATCATCTTCTTTTGTTGGTTCTGCCACTCTAGAATTAATTTGAGGATTTTTTTTTTAAACCCTTACCTTCCGTCTTGAAGTCAATACTATATATTGGCTCCAAGGCAGAAGAGTGGTAAGGGCTAGGCAATGGGGGTCAAGTGACTTGCCCAGGGTCACACAGCTGGGAAGTGTCTGAGGCCAGATTTGAACCTAGGACCTCCCATCTCTAGGCCTGGCTCTCAATCCACTGAGCTACCCAGCTGCCCCCTAATTTGAGGATTTTTAAGAATAACTGTTTAGAGGTGAATTTGGGAGCATTTGGGGAATTCCTGTCTTATTTTATCATCTGGGCTGCACCTCTCACTATACATATTCTAGAATGATGGTACAGATGGACAATGAACTAGGCTAAAAACTGAATAGGATGAGAGCAGGTGAAATTGCATTTGGAAGATTAATTGGTACTTTTAATGCCCTCTAAGTTCATCACTTTAATGACAGTGTTTTTCTGGTGATACTACTGGTTATAGAACATTGAATAATATCCAAATATGCTAAGGATGTTTGATTCCATCAGTGTAGGGAAGTCCCAAGCTGGGACTACTCTATACTAACCTACATTGCAACTCCTCTATGACTTAGTAGATAAAGTCTAAGGAATTGCCAAAGGCACATTGCAGTTGTGACTTTCCCAGAGTCACATAACTAAGTGTCAGAAGCAAAATTTGAAGCCAAATCTTGCTTACTCCAGGACCAGAAATCTCTGCTTTGCATTGGTACCTCCCCACGGAATGTAACTGTAGGTAATAGGAAAGGTATTGGCAAGTGGCATATTGCTATAAATAGGCTATAGGACAAAAGTATGTGCAGAAGGGGGAACTTGATCTCAAAGATTTTTATCATCAAAAAAAGAAGTAGGTCATTTTTGTAGCAACAAAACTGGCATTTATTTATGTCTTTTTTACATACATGATCTTGTTCAGTCTTCAATAACAACCATGTGGAGTAAGATAATCAACCCTAATGGCTTAATTATCTCCAGTGTACAGATAAGGAAACTGAAACTCAGGAGCTCCTATGATTGGCCAGTAAGTATCAGGAAAAATCATCTGTCAGCAATAGAGAGGCACAAGAGATGGAGAGCTTGTCTGATCCCTCAGGATGCTTGTGATGTTGAGAGAAATGGAGACTGTTGGTATAATGTACATTCATTATTATTATTATGCCATGTCCAGGGAGCTTAAGGAAGAAATTCTAGAAGCAACAAGATGAAGTCACCAAGTTGCAAATTTAAGCCTGATTTCTACAAAAAACTTCTTAACATTTAGAATTGTCTTCACTGGAGATCTTTAAGGAAAGACCACTTGTCAGTCCTGTTCCAAAGGGACTTTTTTTCCCATTCAGGTGATGGATTTGGCAAGAAGAACCCAAGAGGTCCCTTCTAACTTTAAAAATTGTGTGATTCTGTCCAAGTCATTTCTCAATTGCTATAAATGCTCAAATGATATGAATAGAGAGTTTTCAGATGAAGAAATCAAACTGTCAATAATCATATGAAAAAATGCTCTAAATTCATGTTGGCTAGAGAAATGCAAATTAAAACAGCTCTGAGGTACCCCTTAATACCTATCAGATTGGTCAAGATGACAGTAAAGGAAAATGATAAATTTGAGAGAGATGTGGCAACATTGGGACATTGATGCATTGCTTGTGGAGTTGTGGACTGATTCAACCATTCTGGAGGGCAATTTGGAATTATGTCCAAAGGGCTATAAAAGAACCTTTTGATCCAATAATATTGCTACTAGTTCTGTATCCCAAAGAAATTTTAAAACATGGAAAGGGACTTGTTTGTACAAAAATATTTATAGCTACTCTCATTGTTGTGGCAAAGACTTGGGAATTAAAGGGATGCCCCTCAACCGGGGAATGACTGAACAAATTGTGATATATGACAGTGATGTAATACTATTATGCTATAAGGAAGGATGAGCAGGATGATTTCAGAAAAAGTTGGAATGACCTCCAGGAACTGATGCAGAGTGAAATGAGCAGAACCAGGAGAACATTGTACACAGAGACTGATACATTGTGGGATGATCAAATGTGATAGACTTTGCTACTAACAGCAATACAATGGCAGGACAATTCTCAGGGATTTATGAAAAAGAATGCTATCCACTATTAGAGAAAGAATTGTTGAAGTAAGAATGCAGATGGAAACATATGATTTATCATTTGTTTAGGAACAAGTTTTAGGGTTTTGGTTTTATAAGATTATTCACTTATAAAAATGAATAATATGGAGACATGTTTTGTGTGATAATACATGTATAACCCAGACTGAATGGTTTGCCAACTCCAGGTGTGAGGAGGGAAGAGGGAAGAGAGACAATTCAGATCATATAACTTTGGAAAACTCATGTGGAAATTTGTTATTAAAATTTAAAGATTTAAAAATTATATGATTCCAGAATGAACACTGTACTTTTCTATTTTACATATGAGGAAACTAAGACTTAGATGAAATGATTTGCTTGTGTTACCAAGTCAAATCAAGAAGCATTTTTTATTGTGCCAGATACTATGACGTGATCAGCCCTAGGGTTACAAAGTGAGGAAAGGCAGTTCTTCCTTCAAGGGGGTCAAAGTCTAATGGGTGAGATCACAATGCAAACAACTATATACCAGATACAGATAAACAGGAGAGCACTAGCATTAAAGGGAGATGGGCTTTATGCAGAAGTTGGGATTTTAGCTGAGACTTGAATGAAGCCAGGGATGCCAGGAGATGGAGATGTGTGGGAGAGAATTCCAGCTAATGAAAAGGAGATGGGAGGATTTCTTTTTGCAAGAAACAGCAAAAGACCAGTGTCACTGGACATACAATATTTGGAAGGAAGTAAGGTATAAGAAAACCAGAAAGGCAGTAAGGGGCCAGGTAATGAAGGGCTTAAAAAAAACCCTTACCTTCTATCTTAGAAACTATACCAAATATTGATTCCAAGACGGAAGAATGGTAAGGGCTAGGCAGTTGAAGTTAAGTGGTCAGGATCATGTAGCTAGGAAATACCTGAGGTAAGATTTGAACCCAGGTCCTCCCAAATCCACTGTACTACTGAGCTGTTTCAAGAATCTGGCCAGGCACTACATCTCTCTGCCTCTCAGTTGTCCAGGAATTAAAAAGTAGGTATTAGATTATATGAAAGGTTCTTGAAAGGTAACTGGTTCCTGCAGTGGGTAGAGCACTGGAGTGGCAGTCAGGAAGACCAGAGTTCAAATCTAGCCTTGCTAGCTGCATGACCCTGGGCAAATCACTTGACTTCAGTTTGTCTCATTTTGCTCATCTATAAAATGAGAATCATAATTGCACCAATTCCCCAGAGTTGTTATGAAGTAGAATTTGAGGTCAACAATTCATGGACCAACCCTCAAATTCTTAGCTTCAGACTGAAGCCAACCAAGGTCAATTAGCAGGAGAACTTTGCTGCGTTTCTAGTCTGGATTGTTCCAGGTGAGAAGCTCCCAACCTGGTTTCTGAGTCCTCCAGCCCAGAATGAGGAGACTCTACCCTACCCAGGTCTCTTGCCTCAGTCCCAACCCCAGCTGATTTCTATCAGCAAAGTTTCCTGTCTTGGCACACAAGCCCAGGAGATGTAGAGTTCCTCTTATTGACTCCTGGGGAGTGGGCTGGGCTGGGCTGGGCTGGGGGAATGTGGTCTGGGAGAAAATCAGTGGATTCTGCTTCAGAAAAGAGGACTTCAAATCCCATCTCCTGTACACCTCCAGCTCTCACAAAGCTCAGTCTAATGGAGAAGACAAACTTTGAGCAATTGTGCATAAAGCAGGAGAAACTAGAAATATCAAACAGAGGGAAGACATTAGCATTGAGGGAGAATGAGTCCGCTGAAGCCTATGGATCCCTTCTCAGAATAAGGCTTTTAAATGCATGAAATAAAATACTTAGAATTATCAGGAAATCAATTAGATCAGATAGTCATTTAAAAAAAACTTCTTAAGCTTTGTGGAACCCCAGTTAAGAATCCCCAGCCTAGATGATCTCTCAGGCTCCTTCTAGTTGGAAAATCTCATAACTTAGGGTCACATCCAATTATGATCTAGGTTTTTAGGTACAGACGGACAAAAATAGACACCATGGAGTTTGGCAGAGAGCCAGATCTGCTGATTTAGTGGTTGAGTCATTCAGTCTCACCAGACTTTTTTTTCACGACCCCATGGACCATGGTAAGCAAGGCTCTTCTGTCCTCCATTATCTAAGTGTCAAAGCTCATCTTTGTGGTTTCCATGACACTCTCTATCCATCTTACCCTCTGCTGTTCCCTTTTCTTTTTGCTGTCCAGATTTGCCATCGCTTTCTTCCAAGGAACAAGTGTCTTTTCATGGTCACAGTCTCTATCTGCAGTAATCGTTGAGTCTAAGAACATAAAATCTGACACTGCTTCCTCCATTTTTCTGCCTCTATTTGCCATGAAGCAAAGGAACCAGTTGCCAAGAGCTTAGTTTTATTCCTAAACAAAAGGCAGATCCTCAGCTTTATCTTCCTTTTTCTTTGCCTCTTCTCCAGTGTTCCCTCCTCTGCTCCCATCAGGTGAGTTACCTCAATGACCCATGAACAAACCCTAACCACTCCCATCCATAGCCCCATGTTCAGCTTATGCTGACCTTCAGGAATGCCTTCTTTTAGTCCATTTATCTAAATTCTTCTCATCCTTCCATACCTCATAAAAATCCTGCTCCTCTGGGAAGCCTTTCCTGATGCCCTCAGACCACAGTGATCTTTTCCCCAGCTGAACTTGGAATCTGGGGGGGTCTGAGCTTTGAGCTGGGGCTTTGAGCAGAACAAGAATACTTAATCTGGGCTCTGACCATTATACAACACCATAAGACTGGTATTTCCTACCACCTTTGGGATTCGAAAAACTTCAATGGTTTCTTCCTTTATTCCTCAGCTGCCTATTCTCTTTTCAGGTGGAGCAGACTGTGGATGGAAGGAAGGGTTTTTTCTTATTCTATGAATCAGTAGAGACATTTCCTACTCACAATCTAGTCCAACAAGGCAGTCATCCCTTCCACAATTAAATGCCCAAAGAAGAGGAGTCTTACTGCACAATTCTATGAGTCTTCTCCTTCCATCTCCTGGCTCTCTGTGACCTCAGAGGGAGAACAGGAAGAATTATATAAGATGGCTCAGAAAGTCCTTCTCAACTCTAAAGTTCTGTGATTCCAAGGAGATGTTAAATTTTATATGGTTGTGCTGAATATATAATTGGTGGTTGCCAGGGATTTAATTTCTAAATCCCAAAATGAATTACTAAAGTAAAATGGAATTTATGGTAATTAATTTTACAATAGAGGGAAGATATTAAGGAAGTGAGAAAAGGAGAGAGAGAGAGAGGGAGAGAGAGCTCTGATGGGTCTTTTCCTGAGGCCCATTGTGACAAGGAAATAACTTTAAAAGACTGATATATATTAATTTAAGGTCACCAAGGAATTCAGCTATGTAATTCCTAAATGAAAACTCAAGTCAGCAGTCAATCTTTTATGGAGTTTAATTACAATAGGAGGAAGAAAGGAATTAGAGAGAGAGAGAGAGAAAAGGGAGAGAAGGGAATAGGGCTTAAATACCCCTTCTGTTTAGGCTGGGCCAAAAGGCCCAAGCCCTTAGATAGCTGGGGCAAAGAAAGGAGATCAGTCCCTATTACTCACGTGACCAAAATGGAGAAACAGTCTCAGAGGTCCCCACCTTCAGCTTCCTTCAGAGCAAGCTTCTCAGAGCACACTCCAACCACTCTGACAAACTCCTCAACCACCACCCCTGAGTCTTCAGACCCCTCTCTCTTTAAGGAAATCATCCAAGTTCCCTCCCCTCAGTTCTCATATCTACCAATCACTGTCCATCAATTTCCCTGTGCCAATGGAGGCTCTAGCTTAACCCAGGACTGCCCAGAGGTCTCTGGCTTTGCACATGTCTGTTGAAGGTCATATTTTCAAATAATTAAATCTTTGATCCTTTGCTACAGCCCTTCCTAAATCCTGTTACCCTGAGTAGGGTAGAGATTGGAATAATTAGATTTTGATCTATGCTGCAGCCCTTCCTCAATCCTGTTAGGACTGAGTAGGGTGGAGATTGATTCCAAGTATCTCCATTGTATCAATTCTAAAATCAATCATGACTCAAAGAAATTCCTGTTCTATGCTTAAGCATAGGTCAAAGTCCTTTCCATTGTTCAGCAAAAGGTTTCTGTCCTAAAGTAATCTTAAGAAGGGAGGAGGAGGAAACTCTCATGCCAATGGGGTTCACATTCCAATAGCCAAGACCCACTATCAATAGGAAATTTTTCAAGTATGAAATTTCCCAATGGTGAAATTTCCAACATTTATAAGTCTAAGAAATTTTGAGGTTTACACCATGCCTCCAGAAAGGACAAGGAAGTCAGCATTTACACTCACCAAGGTGACTGTCAAAAAGGAAAGCAGTCTGAGGTCTCCTGCATGAGCTCCTCCAGGGATCCAGTTCCAAAGCCAAGTGTCTTCACTCCAAGTCTGAGTGTCTGTCTTCCAGCCTCTCCTCAAGTGTCTCTCTTCCAATCCAACTCTTAGTGACTTGTCTTCCAGTCCAACTCTGAGTCCCAGATTGTGTGCCTCTTTTTCCTCTATTTAAAGATCTTTTTCTCCTGTAATGCCGAGATTGGGGTACAGCTAGAAATTCAATCCAATTTGTCCTGTCTAGATCTCATTTGTGTGCAATATTTAGCATGTTGTCTCCCCTGTTAGACTGTGAGCTCTTTGAGAACAGGAACTGGGTTTATCTTTTATTGGAGGTGGTGGTTCTGTGTGTTAGCCTTTAACACAATGCCTCTTGGCACATTGTAAGGGCTTGTTGATATGTGGGACTTAGGAAATGCTCTGAAACAGTAGACTATGGGGCTTTATTTGTCTCAAGCATAAGTTTCAATGCTTACATTGGTGATGACACCTGGAAGTTAAACAGAGTAAACAGTTATGCCCACGAGGGCAATTCACCCTTTGTGGGCTGCCCTAGCAGTCCCTTTCAGATGTCAACTCCATGAGGATTAGGGAGTCAAGGGGAGATCAGGCAGTCCCCAGAATAAGCAGCATGTATCCTTGATCTGTATGTACCAATTGAATGCTTACTGAATAAAATTGACTTTGATCTCCTTTGCTAGTGTCTCCTCAGTCATTTACACCAGATTGAGAACTAGATTTGAAGCAGATGTAGGCAGCCTTTAACAACCATAATAAATGCTTCATATAATATGTCCAATTCTTCTCCCTGGGTCTTAGTTTCCCAATTTGTAAAACAGAAATGCTTACTTTAAACAATCTTGCAGGGACATATGAAGATTCCTTTCATAGGTACTTGTAGTGACCCCTCCAGAGCAGCCATCATGATTTGCTATCAGTGATGGTAATTCTTTTAGAGATTGAGTGCTGGATCCCATGCCTACCCCACCCTCAGACCAAGTGCCATCCCCTTCCCCACCCCAGTTCCTGGTGTAGTCTGCCTCCCCCTTTACCCTACACAGGAGAGGGAGAAAGCACTCCCATTGGGCTGCTGGGTGGAGGGACAGGTGAAGTGAGGAACATTCTCAAAAGTATAGAGAATGGGTGAAGAGTGCTTTGAGAGTGCCACTCCTTTCCAGCTCTGCCACCTGTGAGCCTCCCATCTTAACCTCAGTGAACTTTCACTGGGCTGCTGGGCAGTGGGGGGGATGTAAAAAAGTGTCAACAGGTGTGGTGGGGAGGTAGAGGGGTGCAGCTCTGCCCAATTCCCTCTGCTTTTCTAGTAATGAACTGGGTGGGGTGGTTCCCTCAGAAAGCATTCTCCATGACATCTTTGGTATCTCTGCTTTAGGTTTGCCATCACTGGTTACTATGAGTAAAAGACTCCATCCCTTAGTGACCAACCTTATGTGAATGTTCCCTTTAAACTCAAGTAGACTGGCCCTTGGGCAACAGGTATCCATACTCCAGATATGGAGCCTATATAGGGTAAAAGGAACTTGTCATATCTGGAGTTCTATTAAAGGCAAGTCCTTCAAGAGCCTAGGTTCACCATGCAGCAATGGGGCATCAGAAAAAGACTTCAGGGGGATGAAATGTATACAATAAGTGTTAAAGGGGATAAGAGGTGTCTATCCTTAGGATTAATTATAAAGTTGAATTACTACAATAACAGCATTATTTTGTTGCAAACAAACAACTTTGAAAGACTCAAGAGCTCTTATCAATGCAAGGGATTTGTGACAAAGCAGACTGCCCATCTTTCTGATGTGGTTGGATACTAGAGACAGAAAGATTCATGCATTCCTTGACATAGTAATATAGGAATTAATTTCACTTGATTATACACATTTGTTATAAGGATTTTGTTTTTGGTTTTGCCTTTTTAAAAATCATAGCAGAAGTGAGAGATGGGAAGGAAAGAAAATGATCCCCTTTTGGCCCACTCCAAAGCTAGTCATGCTTTGGGAATCCCTCTAAATCTTGCATCTTTCATGAAGCCCTCCTTGACTACATATTGATTTTAATTCCTTCTGAACTCATAAAGTCTTATTTTCTATTTCCCTCGGTTTTATGACCTCAAACCCTGTTCTTCCTCCTCATTGAAAACTCAAATTCCTCCATCCCTCATTTCTTCCCATCATCTCTAAACTAGATTCCTTCTCCTCCCTCCCTATCTCAATGAATCAGTTAAATTTCATAATATCCTGGTTCAGATGAGTTAGCATGCATAAAATGTCTTGCTAACTTTAAAGAGCTATATAAGTGCTAGCTATTGTTGGTATTCTTACATTCCAGTCCCTTGTCCTTTGCCCTATCTCCAATTATATCTTGCCAAACCGCATACTCAAGAGGTAGATTATTCCTATTATTTATTACCTTAATTCCTATTCATAGCTTGCTAAACAAAGCTGCAGAAAATCATTAAAGTAGATAAGTACACTGACTTGATCAATTCATTCTACCATTTTACAATGACAGTATCAAATATTTTCCTTCATCCCTCTCAAAAAAAACAACAACAAAAAAACAGAGGTAGAGTCAAGATGGTGGCATAGAGATAGTGAAAGTTCAGATCTCTGAAAACCCTTCCTCAGCAATTAAAATCAAAATGCTTCTAGGGGACTGAAAATCAAATCTAACAACAGGACAGAGCTAAGGAATCCTCCTGCTGGACTCAATTAGAAAGGTATGCCCCTTCATAAAAACAATTGATAATTTCATTAAAAAATGACAATGATAAGACATCCTTTCAAAATCTATGGGATGCAGCCAAAGCAGTATTCAGGGGGAAATTTATGTCCTTGAGCTCATATATTAACAAATTAGGGAGGGCAGAGGTCAATGAATTGGGCATGCAAATTAAAAAACTAGAAAGTGAACAAATTAAAAATCCTCAGATGAAAACTTAATTAGAGATCCTAAAAATCAAAGGAGAAATTAATACAATTGAAAGGCAAATTGATTTAGTAAATAAGACTAGATCTGGGACTTTGAAATAACAAATAAAATAGACAAAGTAATGCTCAGTCTAATTAAAAAAAGGAAAGAAGAAAACCAAATCAATAGTATTAAAGATGAAAAGGGAGACCTCGCCTCTAATGAAGAAGAAATTAAGGCAATCATCAAAAACTCCTATGCCCAATTATATGACAATAAATATGGCAATCTAAGTGATGCAGATGAACATTTACAAAAATATAAATTGCCTAGATTAACACAAGAAATAGAATATCTAAACAACCCTATAACTGTAATGGTTAAAATTATTTTCTCTGCTAAAAGTATTATATTTTTAGAGGTTTATTAAAGATTAAGAAATAAAGAAAATACAAAATAAGAAAGCACATGCAACCTACATCTTTCCTGCTAGGTAGGGAGCCACGTGTGCCTAGAAGCAGAAGCCAAGAGAGAGGCTAAAGTAGGAGGAGTCAGTTTAAATATAAATTGTGTTCTCGCACTCAGGTGAGGACTCAACATGATATTTTAGGGAATTCTGGGAACTACCAAGAATTTCTGGGAATTGAAGTCCGAGGTTCAAATCTCCATTTTTACATATCAGATGGATTCACAAATTAATTCTATCAAACATTCAAGGAACAACTAATCCCAATATTATACAAACTATTTGACATAATAAGCAAAGAGGGAGTTCTACCAAATTCATTTTATGACACAAATATGGTACTGATTCCAAAGCCAGGCAGGTCAAAAACAGAGAAAGAAAACCACAAACCAATTTCCTTAATGAACATAGATGCAAAAATCTTAAATAGAATACTAGCAAAAAGGTTCCAGGAAGTTATCATGAGGGTTATTCCTTATGACCAGGTAGGATTTATACCAGGAATGCAAGGATGGTTCAATATTAGGAAAACCATCCACATAATTGACCATATTAACAAGCAAACCAATAAAAACCACATGATTATCTCAATAGATGCAGGAAAAAGCCTTTGACAAAATACAACACTGATTCCTATTGAAAACACAAGAAAACATAGAAAGAGAAGGGCCCTTCCTAAAAGTAATAAATGGTATATATCTAAAACCATCAGCAAACATCATCTGCAATGGGGATAAACTAGAAGCCTTCCCAATAAGATCAGGACTGAAACAAGGATGCCCATTATCACCCCTATTATTAAACATTGCACCAGAAACACTAGTTGTAGCAATTAGAGAAGAAAAAGAAATTGAAGGGATTAAAATAAGAAATGAGGAGACCAAGGTATCACTACTTAAAGAATCCTAGAGAATCAACTAAAAAGCTAGTATAAATTATCAATTACTTTAGCAAAGTTTCAGGATACAAAATAAACCCATATAAGTCATTAGCATTTCTATATATTTCCAACACATCTCAGCAGCAAAAATTAGAAAGAGAAATTCCATTTAAAATCACCCTAGACAATATAAAATACTTGGGAATCTATTTGATGAGACAAACACAGGAACTATATGAACACAACTATAACTACAAAATGTACTCCACACAATTAAAACTAGATCTAAACAATTGGAAAAACATTGATTGCTCATGGGTAGGATGAGCTACCGTAATAAAAATGACAATCCTACCCAAATTAATTTACTTATTTAGTGCCATACCCATCAAACTACCAAAAAACTTTTTTACTGAATTAGAAAAAAGCATAACAAAGTTTATTTGGGAGAACAAAAGATCAAGGATATACAGGGAAATAATGACAAAAAAATGCAAAGGAAGGTGGCCCTTCAGTCCCAGATCTCAAACTATACTATAAAGCAGTGGTCATCAAAACAATTTGGTACTTGCTAAGAGACAGAAAGGAGGATCAGTGGAATAGACAGTGTAAATGACCTCAGCAAGACAGTCTATGACAAACCCAAAGACCCCAGCTTTTGGGACCAAAATCCACTATTTGATAAAAACTGCTGAGAAACTCCCCAGTATGGGAGAGATTATGTTTGGATCAACATCTCACACCCTACACCAAAATAAACTCAGAATAGGTGAATGACTTTGATATGAAGAAAGAAACTATAAATAATTTAACTATATACACATCTGTATATATATATACAGATCTGTATAATTTCTACAATTATTTATATCTTATGTTTAAAATATTTACATGTTGCAGGAGTAAAATAAACTCCCCACTTAAGATAGTCTAAGAAAAATTTAAAAATTTTCTCTAGAAGGTTATTTATGTTTTCTTGATTTTATATCCAAGGAATACATAGTCTTCCTGTGAGATAAGATTTTATATTTTAATGTGTACAATTATTATTATTTTCCCAAGGTGATTTATCTGTATTTATTTCTATGGATAGTCATCATCTGCTTATAATGTTGCAGCGTTTATGAGAAATATGTCCTATATGTATATGTTATTTTGTAGTGAATATTGACCAATTCTTTAAAGTCACCTCCTCTGCTACTGTCTTCTATCTTCATGTTGTTACTATATAGTGTTTGTTTGCAACTATAGTGAAACTGTGTAATGTCAAAATGGCACAAAAATTTTACAGTCCATGTGTCCAATCAGTCTGTGTTCCTCTTCTCTGTGTTGATTTTTTTCAATGTCTGTTGCAGTTCAATTGTCCTTTTAGCTGTCATCTATGTTTCTTCTATGTTGTCTTCTCCTTTGTCTTGATCTTGATCTGTCTCCATTTCATTCATTCATTCATTCATTCATTCATTCATTCATTCTTCTTCTTCTTCTTCTTCTACTTCTTCTTCTTCTTCTTCTTCTCTTTTTGACTACAGCCATGTTGTTTGAAGTAATCTCTTCTTCCACTGTTGCTTTTTTCACATGTGAGCAATGCAGCCATGTTTCTTTCTCTAATACACTTAATACTTATAGTTTTTATGTAAACTGAATCTCCTGGTTTTATCATATGGAGTGCATGACCTAATAGACACCTGGCACACCCACAATTTCCATTTAACCTACTTCTTTGTACTCCTCAGGGGATTTCTGCAACATAGATTCGGCAGCACCTGTGTCTAAGAGACAATCATAAACTTGTGTTCCTATTTTTAGGGTTACATCGGGTTCTGTATTATTTTCTGGAGAATGGACAGGTATCACAAGAGCTAACACACTAGGATCAGGAAATCTTAACCCTTGTTCCTGTTCCTCATTCTCTAATTCTTCATTCATTTCTCCTGCACTAATTTCCCATGTTTTTAAAACCTCCTTGTCACTGTCATTAGTTTTTATTCCATTGCCCATACTTCCTAGTCCATTTTCTCAATATACTATATTTTTTTTTCTCTAGCACTTTCTCTTTGTCTTTTTTTCTTTTTCTTTAAACATTATTTTATTTGGTTATTTACAAACATTATTCATTGTAAACAAAGATCATTATCTTTTCCTCCCCCCGCCCCCATCCCACCACTTCTCTGATAGCCGTAGCACAATTCCACTGGGCTTCACATGTATTCTTGGTTCGAACCCATTTCCATGTTGTTGGTATTTGCACTAGAGTGTTCATTTAGAGTCTCTCCTCAGTCATTTCCACTCAGCCCCTGTAGTCAAGCAGTTGCTTTTCATCGGTGTTTTTACTCCCACAGTTTATCCTCTGCTTGTGGATAGTGTGTTTTAGATCCCTGCAGATTGTTCAGAGACATTGCATTGTCCCTAGTGGAGAAGCCCATCACCTTCAATTGTACCACAGTGTATCAGTCTCTGTGTACAATGTTTTCCTGGTTCTGCTCCTTTCGCTCTGCATCACTTCCTGGAGGTTGTTCCAGTCTCCGTGGAATTCCTCCACTTCATTATTCCTTTTAGCACAATAGTATTCCATCACCAACATATTTTTTCACCACAATTTGTTCAGCCATTCCCCAATTGAAGGGCATCCCCTCATTTTCCAGTTTTTGGCCACCACAAAGAGCGCAGCTATGAATATTCTTGTACAAACCTTTTTCCTTATTATCTCTTTGGGGTACAAACCCAGCAGTGCTATAGCTGGATCAAAGGGCAGGCAGTCTTTTATCACCCTTTGGGCATAGTTCCAAATTGCCCTCTAGAATGGTTGGATCAGTTCACAACTCCACCAGCAATGAATTAATGTCCCTACTTTGCCACATCCCCTCCAGCATTCATTACTTTCCATAGCTGTCATGTTAGCCAATCTGCTAGGTGTGAGGTGATACCTCAGAGTTGTTTTGATTTGCATCTCTCTGATTATAAGAGATGTGGAGCACTTTTTCATGTGCTTATTAATAGTTTTGATTTCTTTGGCTGAGAACTGCCTGTTCATGTCCCTTTCCCATTTATCAGTTGGAGAATGGATTGATTTTTTGTACGATTGATTTAGCTCTTTGTAAATTTGAGTAATTAAACCTTTGTCAGAGGTTTTTATGAAGATTGCTTCCCAATTTGTTGCTTTCCTTCTGATTTTAGTTATATTGGTTTTGTTTGTACAAAAGCTTTTTAATTTGATGTGGTCGAAATTATTTATTTTACATTTTGTGATTCATTCTAATTCTTGCTTGGTTTTAAAGTCTTTCCCTTCCCAAAGGTCTGACGTGTATACTATTCTGTGTTTACCTAATTTACTTATAATTTCCTTCTTTATGTTCATGTCAGTCACCCATTTTGAATTTATCTTGGTGTAGGGTGTGAGGTGTTGATCTAATCCTAATCTCTCCCACACTGTCTTCCAGTTTTCCCAGCAGTTTTTATCAAATAGTGGATTTTGGTCCCAAAAGCTGGGATCTTTGGATTTATCAGACTATCTTGCTAAGGTCACTTAGGCCAAGTCTAGTCCACTGATCCTCCTTTCTGTCTCAGCCAGTACCAAATTGTTTTGATGACTGCTGCTTTGTAATATAGTTTGAGATCTGGGACTGCAAGTCCTCCTTCCTTTGCATTTTTTTTCATGATTTCCCTGGATAACCTTGATCTTTTGTTCTTCCAAATGAACTTTGTTATGGTTTTTTCTAAATCAGTAAAGAAATTTTTTGGAAGTTCTATGGGTATGGCACTAAATAGATAGATAAGTTTGGGTAGGATGGTCATTTTTACTATATTGGCTCATCCTACCCATGAGCAGTTAACGTTTTTCCAATTGCTCAAGTCTAGTTTTAGTTGTGTGGAGAGTGTTTTGTAGTTGTGTTCATATAGTTCCTGTGTTTGTCTCAGGAGATAGATTCCTAGGTATTTTATTTTGTCTAAGGTGATTTTGAATGGGATTTCTCTTTCTAGTTTTTGCTGCTGAGCTGTGTTGGAGATGTATAGAAATGCTGATGACTTATGTGGGTTTATTTTGTATCCTGCAACTTTGCTAAAGTTGTTGACTATTTCAATTAGCTTTTTGGTTGAATCTCTAGGATTCTTTAAGTAGACCATCATATCATCTGCAAAGAGCAATAGCTTAGTCTCCTCCTTGCCTATTTTGATGCCTTCAATTTCTTTTTCTTCTCTAATTGCTACTGCTAGTGTTTCTAGTACAATGTCAAATAGTAGAGGTGATAATGGACATCCTTGTTTCACTCCTGATCTTATTGGGAATGCATTTAGTTTATTCCCATTGCAGATGATATTGGCTGATGGTTTTAGATATATACTGTTTATTATTTTTAGGAACGACCCTCCTATTCCTATGCTTTCAAATGTTTTCAATAGGAATGGATGTTGTATTTTATCAATGGCTTTTTCTGCATCTATTGAAATAATCATGTGATTTTTGTTGGTTTGAATGTTGATATGGTCAATTATGTGGATGGTTTTCTTAATATTGAACCAGCCCTGCATCCCTGGTATAAATCCTACTTGATCATGGTGGATGACCCTTCTGATCACTTGCTGGAGTCTTTTTGCTAGTATCCTATTTAAGATTTTTGTATCTATATTCATTAGGGAGATTGGTCTATAATTTTCTTTCTCTGTTTTTGATCTGCCTGGTTTTGGAATCAGTACCATGTTTGTGTCATAAAAGGAGTTTGGTAGAACTCCCTCTTTACTTATTATGTCAAATAGTTAGTATAGCATTGAGATTAACTGTTCTCTGAATGTTTGATAGAATTCACTTGTGAATCTGTCGGGCCCTGGGGATTTTTTTTCTTTGGGAGTTCTTTGATGGCCTGTTGGATTTCATTTTCTGATATGGGATTATTTAAGAATTCTATTTTTTCTTCTGTTAGTCTAGGCAGTTTGTATTTTTGTATATATTCATCCATATCTTCTAGATTGCTATATTTATTGCCATATAATTGGGCAAAGTAATTTTTAATGATGGCCTTGATTTCCTCTTCATTGGAGGTGATGTCCCCCTTTTCATCTTTGATGCTGTTAATTTGATTTTCTTCTTTCCTTTTTTAAATTAGATTGACCAGTACTTTGTCTATTTTGTTTGTTTTTTTCAAAGTACCAGCTTCTAGTCTTATTTATTATATCAATAGGTCTATCACTTTCTATTTTATTAATTTCTCCCTTAATTTTTAGGATTTCTAGTTTGGTTTTCTGCTGGGGGTTTTTAATTTGATCACTTTTGAGTTTTTTTATTTGCATTTCCAATTGATTGATTTCTGCTCTCCCTAGTTTGTTAATATATGCACTCAGGGATATGAATTTACCTCTGATTACTGCTTTGGCTGCATCCCAAAAGGTTTGAAAGGATGTCTCACCGTTGTCATTTTCCTTGATGAAATTATTGTTTCTGTGATTTCTTCTCTAACTAAACTATTTTGGAGTATCATATTGTTTAATTTCCAATTAATTTTTGATTTGGTTTTCCACGTACCATTACTGATCATTATTTTTATTGCCTTGTGATCTGAAAAGGCTGCATTTATTATTTCTGCTTTTCTGCATTTGTATGCCATGTTTCTGTGACCTAGTGTATGGTCAATCTTTGTGAATGTGCCATGTGGTGCTGAGAAGAAGGTGTATTCCTTTTCGTCCCTATTTATTTTTCTCCATATGTCTATTAACTCTAATTTTTCTAAGATTTCATTCACTTCTTTTACCTCTTTCTTATTTATTTTTTGATTTGATTTATCTAAATTTGATAGTGGTTGGTTCAAATCTCCCACTAATATTGTTTTACTGTCTATTTCTTCCTTCAATTCTCCTAGTTTCTCCATTAGAAATTTGGGTGCTATATTATTTGGTGCATACATGTTGATTAGTGATATTTCCTCATTATCTAAAGTCCCTTTTAACAAAATATAATTACCTTCCCTATCCATTTTAATCAGGTCTATTTGCTTTGGCTTTATCAGATATCATGATTGCAACTCCTGCCTTCTTTCTATCAATTGAGGCCCAGAAGGTCTTACTCCATCCTTTAATTCTGACCTTGTGGGTGTCTACCCACCTCATGTGTGTTTCTTGAAGACAACATATGGTAGGGTTTTGGATTCTAACCCATTCTGCGATTCATCTAAGTTTTATGGGTGAGTTCATCCCATTCACATTCAAAGTTATGATTGTAACTTGTGGATTCCCTGGCATTTTGATATCCTTCCCTAATTCTAACCTTTCTTCTTTAGCTCTAACCTTTTAATCCAGTGATTTACTTTAAATCAGTCCCCCTTGTCACCTCCCTTAATATGTTTCCCTTTCTAGTCCCTCCCTTTTTGTTCCCTCCTCTTCCCCCCTCTTCTTCCCTCCCTTTTTTGTGTTCCCTCCCCCCTCCCCCCTTGTTTTCCCTTCTCCCTTCCCTTGTTGGGTAAGATAGAATTCACGATCCCAATGGATCTGGATGTTCTTCCCTCTCAGAGTTGATTTCCCTGAGAGTAAGGTTTAAGTAAAAATTCTCTTCCTCTCCTTCTTATAGGAGTTTTCTTCCCCTCCCCTTCCCGTGTGAATCTTTGTGTGAGAAAGATTATTCTATTTGGTCTTTCTTTCCCCCCTATTTACACATTACATTTTCCCCACATGTTAGTATACATAGATTGATATAAATGCAGTCCTTATAGAAGAGAGTTTGAATAAAAGAAAAGTTAACAATTTTCTCCTTTTCCCTTTCCATCATATTTGCCTTTTCAGGTATGCCATGCTCTTTGTTTTTCGCTATCGAACTTTCCACAGAGCTCTGGTCTTTTCTTTGCAAAAAGTTGGAAATCTTCTATTTTGTTGAATGCCCATACTTTCCCTTGGAAGTATATAGTCAGTTTTGCTGGATAGCTGATTCTTGGTTGAAGACCCAGCTCTCTTGCCTTTCTGAAAATCATGTTCCATGCCTTATCATCATTCAGAGTGGAACTTGCAAGGTCTTGTGTGACCCTGATTGGCATTCCTTTATATCTAAATTGTCTTTTTCTGGCTTCTTGTAGGATTTTTTCTTTTGCTTGAAAGCTTTGGAATTTGGCAATTACATTCCTGGGAGTTGTCTTTTGGGGATTTAGTGTAGAGGGTGTTCTGTGAGCTCTTTCAGTGGCTGTATTGCCCCCTTGTTCTAGAATCTCTGGGCAATTTTCTTTTATTATATCTTGTATTACGATGTTGAGTTTGTGGTTTATTTCTGGATTTTCTGGTAGTCCAATTATTCTTAAATTATCTCTTCTTCCTCTATTTTCCAAGTCTGTCACCTTGCCAGTGAGATATTTTATGTTTTCTTCTAATTTCTTGATCTTTTGACTTTGCTTTATTGATTCTTGCTCTTTTACCTGCTCGTTGTCTTCCAGTTGCCTAATTCTGACCTTTAAAGCCTGGTTTTCCTTTTCAGTTTGGTCAAACTGGTTTTGTAGTTGCGTGAAATTCTTTTGCATTAATTCCCACTTTTCCTGCCAGAAGGCTTCCATCTTTTTGATCATTTCTGATTCAAATTCTTCAAAAGTTTGTGGAGAGTTTCCATTTCCTTTGGAAGGTTTCGGCGCATTTGCTTGTGTTTCCTCTTCCATCTCCTCTGTATTTTGTATTTTTGCTCCATAAAATGTGTCCAAAGTTGCCCCCTTCTTGTTTTTCCTGTTGTTTTGAGGCTTTTTTGCTTCTGTGCTGTTTGCCATCTCTATCTGAGTGAGGGGGGCTGGATCTTCTGTTATCTGTCTGGTGTTCAGTGGCTTTAGCCCCAGGCAAATTGTCTGTCTTCCCCAGGAAGCCTGGAATTGCTGGTGTTTAGGTGTTACTACCCTCCTCAGTTCCCTCCCGATGCTTCTCTATTGCCTTACTTCTATGCTCTCCACCTGGCTTGACACTCTCAGATGTATTTCAATGCCTTTTCTGGCCAGAGGAGACTGCACTCTGAGGGGGAGGGGCCGTGGCTTCCAGGAGCTCTGATGGCTGTTGATAGGATTAACCTCAGACTGAGTATGCCCTGAGACAGGGACCTTCAGTGAGAGTCAGATGGAAGGATCTGGTCAGGGGGCTACAGGCTCCTCCTGTCTCTCTCTGTTTCCCTGCTGTCTGGGTGCCCCCTTGACTGGGTCAGGTTGTTGTCAGGTTGTGGCCTTCAGAATAGCCGGCTCCTGAGGCCCTTTTGCCTGCTCTGAGATTCCTGCTGCTGCTTCGGATTCAGAGCTCTGGGTTGGGAGGGATGGGTCCTGGGACCTTCCTTTTGCCTAACCCTTAGATCCGAGTGATCTCGGGTTTTGACTTTTGGAGGGCCATACCTTTTGATCCAGGTCCAGGAGGAGTGTTCCCTGGGTCTATTCTGTTGTTTGTTTTGAATTTCTGTGCCCTAGGAGCATTCAGTTTGAGATTGGTAAGGAAGGGTTTGTGGAGCTCTGAACTTTAGCTTTCTCTAAGTTGCCATCTTGACTGGAAGTCCCATACTATATTTTTAACCACACAGGCCTTGGCGTACAATGAAGTTGTACCTTTTTATATATCAAGTTTTGGGGGATTCCCACTAGCTACTTGGGAATATTTTGGATGAGCACCTGCTTTGATATGTTCTGGCATGGTAATCAGGTCTGTGGATTATTGGGAATTATGGTAGCATCCAGTATCAAAATAATTTGGGTAGTTTGGTCTCCCATACTAGAATGCATTATTAAATCCATTATTAAACCTATAATTTCTATATCCGTTTTGCCTGAATCCATTAAAGTGATTAAATCTATTGCTTTGGTTTCCCCTGAAGCTTTGTCCAAAGAATTGTCCCCTAATTCTGCATTCTCTCATGACACGACCAGGTCTGTTACAAAGAAAACATCTTGGGGTTTGTCGGTATTGTCTGGGGTTGTAATTATTTCTGGGTTGTCTATAAGTTCTTAGTGCAGCTACCATTTTCCCCTGTACTTCATTGGATTTCAGTTTTTGTTTAAGCTCTCTAATTTCTTTGGTTACATGATCATTTTTCTCTTCTGATTGCCTATCTTTCTTATCTTGGAAAACATAGTTTTCAATTCTCCTAATTTCATCAAGACCCATGTCAAGCCAATTTGGACAGTTACTCCAAAAATAATTTCAGACCACAGGGCATGCATTTTCACAAATTGCCTATGATTATGATTTATGTTTTCATCTGTTAAAGTATCTAACCCAATCCATTTTTCTGCACAGTCAATAATTGTATAGAGGAAAGTGGAGGGAGTCTCTCCCACTTCCTGTTTTAGGTGATCAAATTTAGACCAGGTTCCTGGGTGTCTGGAATTCTGCCTCATAGTTTCAATTATTGTCTTTCTGGCTGTAGTTGAGTCTATGCAGCCCAAAAAAGAGTTATATTCCCAACCAGTATCCCAAGTTGGCCAATCGGCAATTCGGGAGTTATTATTAGTGTCCTGTATAATCTGCTGTTTCTACCTTTTTGTTAATAATACATCAATAAGGATGTCAAAGTCCACATAAGAAGGACTGTAAAGCTTAACCAAATGTTTGAACTGCTTTACAACACTCATGGGTTCTTCTTCATATGATGGAATATTTTTCTTAAAACTGTCTATATCAGCTTGTGTAAACTTTTTGTGGCATATGAGATTCACTTTACCATGCTCTGGGGACACTATGGCTACCTCCCTTAGAGGAAATTTATGAGCTGGTTTGCTTTCTAATGCTTCAGTTTCCATTTTTAATTTAGTTGGTTTATCTGAATTAGTTGCACCCTCTAATTTAGTCGCTTCATGTTCTTTAGTTTCTTCCATTGTCCCTTTAGCCTTGAGCAATTCCTCATAGTGGGTTTGCATTCTATCTAGTTTAGTCCCTAGATAGTTCACTTTTAGCATTAGATTATTCTTTGCAGTAGCTTGATTGATTCTTATTTTTAAATGTTTATAAACAACTGCAAAGAATGATTTGATTATCATGTAAAAGCACATGATAAATAATAGTAGCACAGGGATATATGAGTTTAATTGTAGGAATGTCAGTGAGAGTACTGGCATTAGAAAGTCATAGGCAAGTGGGGGGAGGGAACATCCTGCTGACTCACCCTGACAGTGCTAAGCTGCACAAGATCATGGCTAGCACTGTTAAGGATTTGTCAAAGTATGGGTTAAAAATTGCACCTGATATAATTCAAAACAAACTCCCCATTTGGTACCTAGGCCATACTATTGAAAAAGTTAATCAAATCTCTCACCACAACTTACAATTAAGGGCTGACCACCTCAAAACTTTAAATGACTTTCAAAACTACTAGGGGATATAAACTGGGTTCATCCCTTTTTGAAAATCACCACGGAAGAACTCAAAACTTTGTTTGAAATTCTGAAAGGAAATTCCTCCCCAACTTCCCCTACTCCTATAACAAAAAACTTTTGTTATAAGTAGATGTTCTCTCAAAAGGAAGGAGAAAGGGGGAAAATCTTGATAATATAAAAACAAAATGCATCAATAAAACATTATTTATTCATATTAATTCCCTTCTTCACAGATCCTATATTCTAAGGCCACTGTCTTTCTGTGCTTGTACAATACTAACCGACATTAATCTAGTACTTCAAGGTTTACAAAGTCCTTCATAGACATTATTTCATTTGAACTTTATAGCAATCCTGTGAGGTAGGCCTCCAAGTATTATTACATTCCCATTTTACAGTCAGGGAAACTGACTCTCAGAGAAATGAAATGACTTGTGCATGATTATAAAATATAAGAGGTAAAACTTGAATCCAGGTCTTCCTATCTATCAGTCTGGCATTTTATGATTTGGTTTTGAACATGAGTTAGAGGGACTGATAGGAAATCCAACAAGGTTGGGTAATGTAGTAGTCATCTACAGAAGTGATATCTGAAGTCACAAGAAGGAAGGAGCTCTCTGAAGAAGACAACATAGTGAAGAAACGAATATAGAAACCTGAAGCATGGGTAAGAAGAATCAAAAGGGTGAGAGAATAGAAAAAAATGGTTGGCAACATTGCCAACTGGAAGAATAATCCATAGTTAAGACAATCTCTGAGGGAGGAATGGAGAGGTATATATGGCTGTGATTTGGTATATAGGAGAGAACACCTCAAGGAAGCAAATGCACACACATCTGGCAAATGATCTTGAATCTCAGCTCTGGATGGGAGGATGGGAATGGAATATTTCCATCTGCAGAGGGAGTGATAGCCATGATGTCCACATGAGTAAGACTTTGGGGTTTGGAAGCAGGATATTCCCAGGTTCACGCAGTGTCCTAAAGGGATACAAAGGTCATCTCTTTGATACTGATTCCAGTCTACTCAAGTCCCATTGCACCATCTCTAATCTTAAACCTCTGCTGGTAAAGTTGGGAGGCAAATGGGAGATTCTCCAATGGGCCATTGGAAAAACCAAGACATAGAAGGCACCATCAAGAGACTACAGGCCTCTGAGAAGGGAAACCAATAAGTCTCAGTTCTGATCCTTGGTCCTGGATCACATAATCAAATGTTGAAAAGGAAGGATTATCTGGACTCCATAGCTGTCTTCTTTTCTCTTCCTCTTTACTGAACTGCTTAGCTCTGGACATTTTGGGGGGTTTCCATCTCCTTGCCAGAGCTGCTATCACACAACCTCAGGAGATTCCAACCCTTCACCCAATTCTGAGCCACTCAAAGATGATTCTCACCTTCAGTACCCAGGGCTGGACAAAGTCTCCAGACTTGTTTGCACAGCACACAGAATTTGTGTAAGAGGCAGCTTCCTTTGCCAAAAGATCCCAGCGGGTGCCTGGGCCTAGATTCCCAGTTGGGTCAGCAGGATCCAGGATGATTGGCCTATGGGTTTCATTCAAGAGAATCTATCTTAGTTATAGCTAACTCTTGGTTATCTATATATGTGGATTATCCACAGCCCATTCCTTATGCCAGACTAATTTCCCACCCTTGGTCTCAGTTTACTCATCAAAAAAATAAAGAGGTTAGATTAGTTGACATCAGATGTTCCTTCCAATTCCAAATATGTGATCTTGTATTCTCTCTGGTGCCTTTCTCCACTGCCTCACAAATAGAGACCCATATCCACATCCCATGCCCTTTGAGTGCTAAAGAATTCGAGATTTTATCTAGTCAGAGAAAAACATGGAGGAGGGGTGGAGAAAGTTAAAATATAATTGTTGTTACAAGACATGATATTTATAATGCTTATTAGCATAGTGCCTGACATAGAGTAGATACTTAATTCTTGTTCCTTTCCTCCTTCCCTTAAGAATCGAGCACTTAACATGAGGTGCCTCTTGATTTGATTTGAGGGGTGAGTAATGGGAGTGAATACCATACAGGAAGGGGAGGGAAAGAACAGAACCTGGGTTTCCGGAGTTGCTGAGTTAGGAAATTTTTGATGATCTCATTCTCAGAGTCATAATTGACCTTCCAGTGGATACAGAGATTCTTGTAATTCTGGACCAGATCCAGGACTGTTCTGAAGCCTTCAACCATGTCAAATTGGGCTGTCCCATTCCCCTGTTCCCAGGCATAGATGGTCAAGAGCTCTAGGGCATACTGTGGGGGGAGTGGCCCTCTCCCTTTGGGAACTCTCATACACTGGTGAGAGAAAACAGAAAGAGCAATGGGAAAAAAGATACCACCCTTCTTTACCCCAAACCCCACAGCCGCAGGAGTTCTAAGAGTTGGTTTGTATTTTGGGGAGGCTTTAGTTATTTGGAAAGAGCATGGGATTTGCAGTCAGAAGGTTTGGGTTTGAATCCTGATTCTGCTATTTGTTACCTGTGTGACCTTGGGCAAGACACTCATCTCCTTGGGGCCACAGTTATCTTCTCTATAAAGTTAAGGGATTGGACGAGATGATCTCCAAGGTCTTTGTGAGCTAACATTCTCATGATTTGGTGAATGGTTGTGATTGAGGGAGGAAATGAACTTGGGAAGGGCTGAAATATGACCCCAGAACCAGGAGGCTGGACCACAGGTGATCTTTGTCTTTGAGAATAGGCTACTCAGTTCCTGCCCTTGCCTTCCCGTCTACTAAATCTCAGATCTGATGTGGAAATGACCTTATGCTATAGAATATGAGAACTGGGAGGGGCCTAAGAACTGGCAATGTCCAAGTGGAAAGGGTCTTAGAATATGGGATGTCAGAGCTGAAAGGGACCTTAGAACATGAACTGTCTGATCCAGAAGAATTTTTAGAACCTAAATTTTCAGAGTTGGTAGTAAACTTAAACCATGGAAAGTCTAGTTAAAACAGACCCTAGAACCGAAGGAAAAGTCTTTGAAGGCTCAGTACTGAAGAATCAAAAAGGCTGCCCATTGGGATTTACCTGTTTGTACCAATGCTTTACCAGACGGATGAGACTCTTCAACTTGGTGGGACGAGAGATAACAAAATCCCGCTGCCGTTCTGTGAAGCAGGTGGAGTATTCACCCCCGTTATTGTAGCTGTCAATGAGATCAATGTAGACCTGGGGCTTGGGTTTTGTGCCTGAGCCCAATTGACCTAAAATGATGGAGGAAAAAACATATTCCATTTACCAGTGTATTAAGTTCATCCCTGTGTAAGGTATAAAGTGAGCTTTGGCATGTGAGAGACAGGCAAAACTGAAGGTGTAGTTCATCTTGAAAACTTTACATCATACAGCTTAGTGAAAAAGAGCATATGTTATTGTAAAATATCTTACCTATCTAGGTTCTGACCTAAGTGATCATTTATCAGTACGTGAAGAGCAGTTACAGGACCAAAGGGCCATAGAGATGGAGCTGGAAGAACCTTACAAGCCATTGAGCCCAATTCCATTGGCTGATGAGTGCAGAGGACCACTCCAGAGATGAGGAAGACCTGGGGCTCTGTTCCAAATCTTCCACTTACTCTCTGTGATCTTAGGCATCCAAACTCATGGCATGTAGGTGCCTAATAAATAATGGTTGACCAATGAGTTCACTAATCTAAGATCATTTCCAGCTCTGACATTCTCTGTTCTAAGGGTTCTCCTGAGCTCTGACATTCTCTATTATCTCAATCAATTTACCTTCATATGATTTAAAAATAAAAAGAAGTAAATGGAGAAGTGGAAAGAAAGGAGACATCAAAGGAGGGTGAGAAGGAAGGAAAGAAGGAAGGAAGGAAAGAAGAAAGGGGGGGGAAAGACTATATCGTGTTTTATAAACTGCTAAGAAAAAAGAAACAGAGAAGAGAGAAGAGAGAAGGATAGCAGGAGTGAAAGAAGAAAAGAAAGAGAAAGAAATACAAACAGATAATAATAATAGCTAACATCAATATTAGAGTTTTCAAGGTACTGTATATACTCTTTCAGACAGTTCCAGACAGGTGAATTGAATTAATCAATAAATAAAAATCATAAATTAGGTGTAAAGTAAGTTCTTTACCAATTTGAGAGGAATGAAGTACTTTTGTCACTGGGAAAAATGATGCTACACAAGATGATGCTACACAGGAAATGTGCTTGACTGAAAGAATCTGATACACCTCGGGGCCTTGTATAATGCAGGAAGCCAGTTTAGAGACATATATTCCATAAGTAAAGCAGTCAAGTGGGAGAGAACTATAGATGTGAGAGAACCATGAGGAGGCAGACCCTTGCTTGTACCAGAAGATACCAACAGGAAGGAAGAATGACACCAGTGTAACTCTACCCGTTCTCTGTCCCTTTCCTTTCTGAACTAACAATGCTATTAGAGAGACTGTACCAGTAATTGAGAGTAGAGGACATATTAAGAACCAACATGGACACATGTAATATTTATTGGGAAAGGAAATGGGAGGATTGGAAAAATGGGGGATAAAGAGAAGGTCTGTATGGGGTGTAAACCTCAAAATTTCTTAGACTTATAAATGTTGGAAATTTCACCATTGGGAAATTTCATACTTGAAAAATTTCCTATTGATAGTGGGTCTTGGCTATTGGAATGTGAACCCCATTGGCATGAGAGTTTCCTCCTCCTCCCCTCTTAAGATTACTTTAGGACAGAAACCTTTTGCTGAACAATGGAAAGGACTTTGACCTATGCTTAAGCATAGAACAGGAATTTCTTTGAGTCATGATTGATTTTAGAATTGATACAATGGAGATACTTGGAATCAATCTCCACCCTACTCAGTCCTAACAGGATTGAGGAAGGGCTGCAGCATAGATCAAAATTTAATTATTCCAATCTCTACCCTACTCAGGGTAACAGGATTTAGGAAGGGCTGTAGCAAAGGATCAAAGATTTAATTATTTGAAAATATGACCTTCAACAGACATGTGCAAAGCCAGAGACCTCTGGGTGGTCCTGGGTTAAGCTAGAGCCTCCATTGGCACAGGGAAATTGATGGACAGTGATTGGTAGATATGAGAACTGAGGGGAGGGAACTTGGATGGTTTCCTTAAAGATAGAGGGGTCTGAAGACTCAGGGGTGGTGGTTGAGGAGTTTGTCGGAGTGGTTGGAGTGTGCTCTGAGAAGCTTGCTCTGAAGGAAGCTGAAGGTGGGGGCCTCTGAGACTGTTTCTCCATTTTGGTCACGTGAGTAATAGGGACTGATCTCTTTTCTTTGCCCCAGCTATCTATGGGCTTGGGCCTTTTGGCCCAGCCTAAACAGAAGGGGTATTTAAGCCCTATTCCCTTCTCTCCCCTTTCTCTATCCCTCTCTCTCTCTCTCTAATTCCTTTCTTCCTCCTGTTTGTAATTAAACTCTAAAAAAGGCTGACGGCTGACTTGAGTTTTCATTTAGGAATTACATAGCTGAATTCCTTGGCGACCTTAAATTAATATATATCAGTCTTTTAAAGTGATTTCCTTGTCACAGGGGGTATGGAGGAGTTGAAGGGAGAGAGAGAATATTGCTCGGTGAAGCAAAGGAGAGAGATGCCCCCTGCTGAGAGGAAGCAGTAGGGGTCCGATAAGGACTGTTTGTTGTTGAATGACTGAACTGAAGTTCAGCTCCCTCTATGACCAGAAAAGATAGTCCACTTATCTGACTGCGAATTCAAATAATTTAAGTTTAATAACCAGTTGGGATTGGAGTTTTTTCCTCAGCTTCAGAGTTGAGGCCAGGCCCCAGAGGCTGGCGGAGGGTTTCTCCCACTCCCGTCTACTCTATATCAGTCCTTGCTTTGTCTAATTCAGAATCTTAGCAGTTGACAGAAAGCAAACAAGAACAATTCTGACCTTCAGAAGAGATTGGGCCTGAATTGTCAGGCTGAACCAAGAAGAGGCACACCACACCAGATTGGGCTGAACAAGCTCCTCTCTCCTCCAACACCTGGAAGGAACTCAAACCCTGGCAGGAAGGAAGTGCTAGTCACAAGACCCAACTGCTACTCCCAGTTGCCCCTTCCCCCACAAACTGTCAGTCTTATTTCCTTTGCACACACAGATGTCAATCAGTCAGTCAATAAACATTTATTTGGTGCCTGTGATGTGCCACGCACTGTAATAAGTACATGAGGCTCTCTATAGTGCTAGGGAACTTAGGAAGGGGGAAAGGTACTGAGTTCAGTTTTGGCTATGTTGAGTTTAATATGTCTACTAGACATCTAGTTCAAGATGTATGAAATGAAGTTAGGGATGCAAGTTTAGAGGTGAGCAGAGAGGTTAGAATAGGATAGGCAGGTTTGAAAATCATCCTCCTAGAGGTGGTGATTAAATCCATGGGACCTGAAGGTGAAATAATATAGAGGAAGAAGAGAAGAAGGTCCAGGACAGAATTCTTGTGGGGCACATATGGAAAGGGCATGATCTGAAGAAGGACTGAAGGAGAAAAACTGGAGAAGGAGGAAGAGAGGAAGACCCAGAAGAGAGGAGGCACCTGAAACCCTAGAGAGAAGAGGGGATCAAGGAGATGGTGATCAGTAGCACCAAAGACTGCTGAGAACATGGAACCAAGAAAAGACTATTGGATTTGGCAACTAAGAAATATTGGTGCTACTGAAGAGAGTAGTTTTACTGAAATGATGAAAATACAGAAGGATCCAGGAGGATAACTATGTGAAGAGGGAAACAGATTTAGAGTTTAAGACTCCCTTATTTCAAAGAGACTGACAGCTATGGACACTAGAAAGGTACTGATTCTCAGAGCCTAGCAGAACACTACACCTAAAGGGATATTTTTAAGTCCTCCTGAAAGGAAGAAAAGGACTACCAATGCCAGCTCTTCTGAGTATCCATCCCACTGTATTGTTAGAGCACCTGCTCCTCAGGGACCTTTCCTGTTCAGGGAGGAGTGAACCCTCAGTCTGGAGAAGGTGTTTCATATCATCTATTCCTTCCATATGTTCTCAGTAAATACCATTGCCAAAAGTTAATTGAGCTGACCTCAGATACTTCCTAGCTGTGTGACCCTGGGCAAGTCACTCAACTCCAACTGCCTAGCCCTTCCCACTCTTGGATTTTAGGATTGATACTAAGTTGGAAGGTAAGGATTAAAAATTAAAAAATAAAATAAAAAGTTACTGGAAGCCACTGACCAGTGGGAAACACACTGGTAGGGGCTTGTGAATGATGTTTCTAGAAACTAGCCCTCCGGGTTACCCCTAGACTCCTGAGGAAGGAACAGTCAGCTGTCCTCTGGGGACCTACTGTGCCAGTATGGAGGGTTTAGTCAGCACCTCAAAATGCAGGTTGAAGGCAAATAAGCAGCAACCGGGGGCTAATAGATTTCCACTCTGCTCGGGTTCTCTGAGATCTGGACAGGGATCAGTCGGACAGAAGAGAGACATTCAGAGGAACACCAGATGGGGAGTGAGAAGTCCCAGCAGCGCAGCATCCAAGGGAGAACGAGGAAGGAGTGCGGAGCACCCCACTGCCTTCCTCTCCCTTTTAAAGCAGCTCACCTAACGCATCGAAGGCAGGAAGCACGTCGAAGTCCACGCTGTGGTCCAGGGACTTGGAGAACAAGGTGAAGCTGAGCACCCGGGGATTCTCCCACTTGGAGATCTCGAACTTCACATCAAACTGCTTCTGTCGCCGGCAGGCTTCCAGCTGCGCTCGGATTTCCGCGATGAGTTCCGCCCTGTTGGTTCCTTGGTCCGAGTAGCTGCCGAAGCAGCTAAGGAACACCACAAGGTCAGCATCGGATCGGCCCCTCAGAGCGGTGCCCTTGGCTGAGGAGCCTCCCTGAATGGGGGGAGGGAGGCGTGGAGAGAAGGGAATAGGGTCAGGTCCGAGCTGAGATCAGGAATCATTGACGACACCCTCCCTGAGGAGCGAGTGGACTCGGCCTCAGAGCGGAGATAGAGAACCTTCTGGGGTCATTTATTAGCTTCCTATTATAATCCCTGTGCTGGAGCCGGTTTGCACAGCCAGTGAAAGCCGATTGTTAAATATCTAATGTGTTTCCATCTTAGAAATCAACAAAGCCCACAAATTAAGACTTGATTTATTGTTGGTTGACTGCACGTGCATAAGAAATTGATGGAGAAAATGTTAGTAATGCAGATTAAACATAAAATGAGTAGTTGGGATTTTTTTTTTTAATTTTAGGGAAGGCGAAATTGAAATCCTAGAGAAATTACTTGCTCAAAGTCATTCCACTTTTACTGATACTAGGACCAAGCTGAGGTAGACACCTCAAGTGGAACTGAGAGACTCAAGGAGTGGTACAGTTTGAAGGAGTGTTGGAGATCACCTTGTCTAACTTTTCATTTTATAGCCCTTGAAGTGGATAGAGTCACCTGGAGTCAGGAAGATCTGAGTTCAAATCTTCCTTTAGACTCTTACTAGCTGTATAACCCTGGCCAAGGGAGGAATCAGCAGATTTCTTTGCCTTTAATTTAGAATCTATACCTACATGGAGAATGGGGTAATCTAGCTTTGACAAAGAGCCAGAACTAAGGCAAGTGATCAGAACTAGGTCCCAGGGAACATGGCCCTCAATTGACTGCTATCGACCTCAGTTTCCCCAACTGTAAAATAGGGATAACAATAGCACCTACCTCCTAGAGTTATGAGGATCAAATGAGTAATTTGTAAAGTGCCTTGTGAATATTAAAACACTATTTAAATGCTTATTATTATTAACTAAATAATAATAATAACTATTATTATTATAGAGGAAAAAGAGGCCCAGAATTAGTGTTAGAATGTTGGAGTGCATGAGACTGGATGTCTCAACTCCCAGTCCAATTCTCTTTCATGGAGGCTGTTGAGCTTTTCTTGGAGTCCAAGCTTTTTGATTTGCTCCTGATTCCATGGCTCAACACAAGAAATTGAGCTTGGACCAGGGTCCTCCTTATGAATCCTGGCTCTCATTGGCAGGAAAGCCAAGGAGGGAAGAACTTCCAAAGAAAGAAAAGGTACCCAAGATGGGGGAGGCAGAGATATTTCCAGGATGCTCTTGCCCTTTAATAGGAACTGAATTACTGGTTTCTTTCCCAGGTCTTATCACACCTTATTATGAGAATTCTATAGATTGTTATGAGGATGTTACTATTTCTTTTATTATTTATTATTCAGGGCTTAAAGCTATTCCTTCTGCAACTTTTGGCTAACTGAAAGCCTGTCTCATTTGACTAAAATCCTGACTAGTGGACTGTCAGAATTAAGGGAAGACTTTGGGATATTCCTCTGATAAGAAGCAGAAAGGGAGCTTGAGCTTCCCAAAGTGATTTAGTCATGTGAGGAAGGATTTTACTGACTATAACTGTAAGGATGCCTATCTCCCCTCTCACTCAATCCATTATGAACCTCCTAAATGCAGTTGAATTGTAACCTGCCTTAGTTTAACTTAACTAGGTTTCTTTCCTTTGGAGATGGATACATTTATGGTCCTGTTGGAGTTCAGTGTTCATGATATTGAAGGAGGCAGGAGATGATGAATTGGTCTTTTTAAACACTTTTATAGCCTAAAAGAATGTCATCGTTGAGTCATTTCAGTCATGTCCAACTCTTCGTGACCCAACATGGGGTCTTCTTGGTGTGAGAACTTATTCTTCATATAATAATTCTTGTATCACATAAGTGAGAATGACTGTGTATTCCGGTATCTAGGATCTGGGTCAGAGATTCCATTTAGTCTACTGTTTTTTACCTTTTCTTTGACCTTGGGAAACCCAAGGAATGTCTTCCTTTTTAACAGAATTTGGTTAATAAGGGAAGGGGACAAGGATTCTTTTCCTGGGTCTCTGTTCCTCATGATCTGATATCAGTATGGGGAGAGGTAGATGGTTTGATAGACCACCTCTTAATTAGCTATCCACCCATTAGAGACATCTTGGGGTGTTCAAGGCAGGAGCTGACTAAAGAGTTCCAAAACCTCTTATTTATCAAGCTGCCTGACCCAGCTTCCAAGTTGTCCCTGATCATTAGAGATAGCCTTGGAGACTTATATCTCTTTGTCAGTTATGATGCTGGTCTAACCAATAAGTGGGTATATAAATAAAATAAATAAATTGCTGTTCTTACGCCAAAATCAGTCCCTTGAGATAATTTTTTAACCCTTACCTTCCACCTTAGAATGAATACTGTGTATTGGTTCTAAGGCAAACGAACAATAAGGGCTAGGCAATGGGGGTTAAGTGACTTGCCCAGGGTCACACAGCTGGGAAGTGTCTGAAGCCAGATTTGAGCCCAGGACCTTCTGTCTTTAGGCCTGGGTCTCAATCCACTGAGCTACCCAGCTGCTCCCGCTAGAGATAATTTTAATCCTGACATTGGCAAACATATTGGAGTGGTTTGGCATTTCCTTCTCCAACTCATTTTACAGATGAGGGAAATGAGACAAACAGGGTTAAATGACTTGTCCAAGATCACACAGCCAGGAAGTATCTGAAGCCAGATTTAAACTTGGGAAAGTGAGTTAGACTTCCTGGCTCAGCACTCTCTCCACTTCACCACCTAACTGCCCAAAAGGATGCATGAGATGACAATATAGAAAATAAATTGTCTTCATCTCTCTGATATGATTTTGTTTATTAAAAAAACTTCTTAGAATTCTAATTTGGGAATCATTTAACCAAGGAAAATATTTAAGAATAAATAAATAAATTAAACAAAACAGAATCCTAATCTGGGTTCAGTATTATTTTTCTACCTTTTGAAGTTGTGCTTAAGCTTGATAAAACCTAGGTTTTTACCTCTAGAATTTCTTGATTTGTGGTAGATTTACTTGGGCAGCAGGAATCTATCACATGAACTCAAAGAGGAGATATTTCTTCCATAACAATGTGAAGAGCCCCATCTCTCCTCTGTCCTGGCTGGTCTTGGAGTAGGGAGCAGGATCACTTTCCAGCCCGCCCCTGGTCCTTAGGCTGTGGTTCTCCTCCTTTTGGGTCAGATTGTGAGGAATCACCTGATAGGTTACCACTGTTGGCCCTCACTCCTTCTTCTCTGATCTGACAAATTCCTGGGAGATGCCATGTGAGCCACACAGTCTAACTGCTCACATAGCAGGAGCCTTCTCCTGTCCCTAGTCTCACTGCCCTTTCACGAGGCTCCTCTCCATACTAGGAATCTCTACTGCCTTTTTTGTAAAGGACAACCAGGACTGCTGCCCTTTACATTTTCTTCCCTGGGACATAGCCCCAATCACCCTGCCTTAGTTCTGGCAGAAATTAGGTTTCCCTGTTCTCTATACTGATAATGACATTAGATTAAGGGCAAGAAATCTGCTGACTCTTCCATGCCCCCAAGACTGACTCCTCTTCCATTTCCACTAGAGGAAAAAGTACTGGATTTGGGGTACATCTGGCTTCCAGTCTGGACCACATAATTTACTGACTGTATGACCTTGGGAGAGTAACAAACACTTTCTGTGCCTCAGTTTCTTCCTCTTGAGATAATGAGCCCTACCTTTCTCCCTGCCAAGACTGATGCAAGGATCTGATGAGATAATGTAAGAAGGGTCCAGACTCTTTGCTGGTTTCATATCAGACTGTCTTGGTGTCTCACTCTCATGTGGCCGGACTAACCCTGGTCTGTCTAGATTTTGACTCTACTTTGGTCCATTTATTCAACAAATATTAGCCCAGAGTCCTATAAGAAAGATGGAAATATATAATGATAGCTATAACAATGACAATAATGCCTCTCATTAACTTGTGATCCCTGGCCAATCACACTGAATATTTAACTAGCAGCTCTCAAAGCTGGTGTGAGCTGGCTCCAGCACACCCTGGGATGTGTGCTGTAGACAGGTACAGACAAAGGCTGTGAGTATTCATGGGATCACAGGTCTAGAGGTAGAAGGAATCATTCTAGTCCAACCATCTCATTTTACTAAGAAAGAAACTTATGCCTAAGGCTACACAAGTAGAAAATGTCAGAGACTGAATTTGAAGCCAGGTTGTCTGCCTTCAGAGACAGGGAAGGATGAGTAGTATCTAATCTGGCAAAGATGGGGTTGGGGTTGAGTGTAGTCTAGCCAGAAGGACTGGTGGGAGCAAAAGTATCCCATCTTCTGTGGGCATTTCCTTCTCCCCCCCCCCCCAACCCAACCCCCATGCCATTCAGATGTCCTAGAAGAGGTCTGAGACACCTTCTAGTTTTAATGGTGTCATTTGTCAGATTAAGAAATTGAGACCAAGAAAAGCGTTTAAATGACTTGCCCTAAGTCATACGGGTCACTAAAAGAAGGATTTGAACCCAAGTCACAGTGCTTTTCGCCATTCCCTAAAGTTCTTTGCTCGGCTCTGACCTAGCCACTATCCTGGGAGTTGCCCTTTTCTGTGTCAGGACTGAACTTTCTACTACTTCTGGGACTGCAAAGGTGACTCAGTGCTTAGCTGGGTAACTTTACTTACCATTGTGCCCTGGTGTCGACTGAAGACAAATAACTTGGCTTAAGAGCTGGGGAGTGGGATGGAATGGAGGGGATGGGCTCTCTGAGATTTCTAGGAAGTCTTCCAGTGGATTAGAAAAGCTGGCAGAACTACTGTTCTCCTTGGATCATCTCTCCTCACTCAATGGAGTTATCCTTCTTGTTGTGGTTGTTTTTTAGTAGTTCAGTTGGGTCTGTTTGTGATCCCATTTGGGGTTTTCTTGGCAGAGATCTTGGAGTGGTTTGCCATTTCCTTTTCCAGATCATTTGAAAGATGAGGAAACTGAGGCAAACAGGGTGACATGACTTGCCCAAGGACACACAGGTAGTTTGCCATTTATTTCTCCAGCTCATTTGACAGATGAGGAAACTGAGGCAAATAGGGTGAAGTGACTTGCCAGGGACACGCAGGTAGTTTGCCATTTATTTCTCCAGCTCATTTGACAGATGAGGAAACTGAGGCAAATAGGGTGAAGTGACTTGCCAGGGACACACAGGTAGTTTGCCATTTATTTCTCCAACTCATTTGACAGATGAAGAAACTGAGGCAAACAAGGTTAAATGACTGGCCTAGGGACACACAACTAGTTTTCCATTTTCTTCTCCAGCTCATTTGACAGATGAGGAAACTGGGGTAAACAGGGTGAAGTACCTTGCCCAGGATTACATTAGCCAGTAAGGTTGGATTTGAATCCAGGAAGTTGAATCTTTTTTACTTTAGGCCTGGTGCTCTGTGCACTATGGCACCACTCAATTTCCCCTAAGGGAAATATCTACTCTCCTTAGAGTCACTTAACCTTTGTGTGCCTCAATTCCTTCATCTGTAAAATGAGGATAATATTAGCACCTATCTCCAAGGAGTTGTGAAGATTAAATGGGAACATATTTATAAAGTGCTTAGCCCAGTGCCTGGAACACAGCTGGTACTTAATTAGATTTAAATTAAATTAATCTTCTCTTCATTCCACTTGTACCTTCCAGATGAACTGTCTAGGGTCATCTCTAAACCCTTCTGCTTATGGGGAGTGCCTGAGGTCAGGGCTTCCTCTGGGGACCCTCAGGAAGTTTTTGTGGCTTACCTTAACTACTTTGAGGACCTTAGTGGATGAATTTCGGAAGCAGTTTTCTTTCAGGAATGAGCAGATGATGTCCACAGCTCTGTTCACCTGTCCCAGGAATTCTCGGTTGGGTTGGAGGAATTTGCTGATGAAGTGGTCCAGGTCCCAGGATGGAGTTTGTTGAAGTAGAGCTGGCTGAAGAGAAAGACCCCAAAGATCATGGAGTTATAGATTGGGGTGTATAAGCCAGTCCCTTCATCTTGACAGATGAGGAAACTGAAGTCCAGGAGAGAGAATCAAATCACCCAAGGTCACTCAGGTGGTATCAGAGGTAGGATTAGAACCCAAGCCTTCTGACTTCAGAGCCATTATATCATTCTGGCCTCAACTTTAGTCAAGGGCTAGGGTGGGAATCTGGATATGGGAATGCCCTCAACTGAAAAAAAAACAAACCCTAAAACAACTGAGCCTCAGATATACCCAGGCAGCTTAATTAAACCTCCACCACCATCAAAATAAGATACATAAGACTATATCTCTCTTCAGTTTTAACCTGGAAGTTAGATGACCTAGGACCTTCTGAGACTCAGTTTTCCAACCTGTAAAATGGCAATAATAGTGCTTGGTCTACCTGACCCTATGAGGAAAGTCCTTTATGAAGTGTCATTTAGCAAAATCCAGTGAAACTGCTCTAATTCCCTTTCCCAGACCACGCAGGACAGCCCTTCTTGAACACAGCTATCATGTTCCTCCCACCTTCTCCTTTAGCCTTCTCTTCTTTACTCCAATCACCCCTAGTTCCTTCAACCCATTCTAATGTGTCCGCAGACTCAGGAGACTTTGCCATCCTGGTTGCACCATGCTGGATGCTCTCCTTGTCTTTGTTTTTCATCATGACTGATCTCATCAGGATACCAGTATTAGGGGGAGAGATCACAGTGTTCCCCTTGAGAGGGGAGCATTCCTTGGAGAGGCCCTTCCCCTTACCATCACATCCCATGGCTTCACTGGAGACCCATCCCCATTCACAAAGCAGGACTGACTCCCACAGGTTTCAGCTGCCTGAGCCAGCCTCTCCCAGTTCCCCTGGCCCACATTCCAGGTGGGGTCTGCTGGATCCAGGATCAGGGGCCTGCAATTTGGGGTACACAGGATAAATGAGGATGGAGCCTTCTCTGCCATGGGATCAGGGAAGACTGTAGGAAAGGGCACAAAGAAGAAATATGAGGTGGGACCTAGTTGGGACAATAGAGATTGGAGAAGAAATAGCTAAGAGGCTCCATTGTATCTCTTGAGAAGGGCAACTATCCTAGTAGATAGCTAGATATAGATGCTGGACTTGAGATCAAGAAGTCCTGAATTCAAATCGTGTCTTAGGAAAGTTGCCTGACCTAGGGCAAAGTCCCTTAACCTCAATTTCCTTATCTGTAGAATGAGGATAATAGCACCTATTTGGTAGGGTTGCAGTGTAGATCTAATGAGGGAACATATGTCAAGCATTGTACAAACCTTAAAACACTAAATAAAGTCTAGATATTATCATTATTATTGGTTCTACTCTCTTGGGCTTTTCCACTAGTTCCAGATTACCTCACTTTCTTCCTTTCCAATACTGCCTTATTTTGACTTTGGGCTCATGGCATATATAGCCTTTAACTCCAGGGGAGCAAAGTGGGAAGAACCAAGAAGTGGTAGGGGAGAAGACTGGACACCTGGGTTTCTGCAGCTGCTTTTGTAGACAACTCCTGATGGTCTTATCTGAGAAGTCATAGTTGACTGTCCAGTAGATGCAGAGCTGCTGGTACTCCCGGATGAGGTCCAAGACGGTCCGGAAACCTTCAGCCACATGGAATTTGTTCTTTCTCCCTGCTTGCTCCCAGGCATAGATGGTCAAGAGCTCCAGGGCATAGACTGGGGGCAAGCACTCATCGTCTTGTCTGCCTGCTTTATGAGATGTAACCTATTTGAACCAAAAGCAATTAATCCATAGATCTTTTTTACTGTGCATCTAGTCTCATGCTGGATGCTACAGGTAACAGAAGAGAAGACAGGTTTCCTAATGTTGGGAGCATTCCCTCTAGCTGATGAGATAAGTGTAACAGAGATAAAATTGAAATGAGACCTGATATACTCTCTTGCAGGGTTGTTATGAGGTTTAAGGGTGATATTATTGTATGTTAGTGGGTATTCTGGTCTCAGGATCCTTTACACACTTAAAAATTATTAAGGATTCCCCAAAAGTTTCTGTTTCTCTGGGTTATATTTATTAATATTTCATTTATTTATTTATAATATATATTTATAATATATAATAATATAAATATTTATATAATATTTATTTGAAATTAAAAGTCAATATTACTATGAAAACAACTTTGACCTTGTGGAGCACAGAATTCCCTAGAACATATTGCTTATGTATGTAAATACTTTGCAAATCTTTAAAAAAAATAGTCAGCTTTTATAATAGGACTTATTTATTTAAAGGGGTTATGAGAAAGGTGGGGGAGATAAAAGGGAAGTTAGGTTAAGGAAGGCAGTAATCAGACATAAAGTAGACTCTTAAGAGGGGACAGGGTTAAAAAAAGAGGATAAGAGAATAGGATAGAACAAAATACACAGTTATTAATCATAACTGTGAATATGAATGGTATAAACTCACCTGTAAAACAGAAGAGGAGAGCAGAATGAACTAGAAATCAAAATCCAACAATTTGTTGTTTGCAAGAAAGATATTTGAAGATATATATATTTATATGCATATATATTATATTTCATATATATACATATATTATATTACATATATATGGAGAGAAAGAGAGAGAGAGAGAGGGAGGAAGGGAGGGAGAGAGAGTTAAAGTAAAGTGCTGGAGTAGAATCTATTGTGCTTTAGCTGAAGTAAAAAAGTCAGGGATGGCAATCATGATCTCAAACAAAAGAGAAGCAAAACTAGACTAATTTAAAAGAAGTAAATAGGGAAACCACACTTTGCTAAAAGGTACCACAGACAATGAATTGGTATCAAAGTGTACAAAATGGCAAAGTATTTAAATTATAAAAGGAAAAATTAAATGACTTTCAGAGACAGTAAAACTAGTAGGGGACCTCAATTTACCTCTCTCAGACCTTGATAAATCTAATCATAAAATAAACAAGAAAAATGTTAGGGAGATGAATAGAATTTTGGAAAAGTTAGATATAGTAGACCTCTAGAAAAAACTGCATGGGAATAGAAAGAAATATGCCTGTTCTCTGCTATGAATGTCACCTACTCAAAAACTGACCATGCATTATGTCACATCTTTACAAATACAGAAAACCAGACATATTAAGTGCATCTTTTTCTAAATATAATGAAAGAAAGTTACATTAAATAAGTGGCCTTTGAAGTATAGATTAAAATTAATTGGAAACTAAGTGAATCCTAAAAAATTAGGTGGATCAAAGAACAAATCATAGATACAATCAATAATTTCATTAAAGTTAATAATTTGAACAGCTAGGTGACTTAGAGTGAGTGGATAGAGTGCCAGGTCTAGAGAATTAGAAGTCCTGGGTTCAAATTTGACCTCAGACACTTCCTAATTATGTGACCCTGGGCAAGTCACTTAATCCTAATTGCTTGCCCCTTATCACTCTTTGGCCTTGGAACTGATACTTAGTATCAATTCTAAGACAGAAGGTAAGGGTTTAAAAAATAAAGTTAATGACAACTGAGAAAACAAATCAAAATTTGTGGGATAAAGCCAAAGTTTACTTAGGAAAAATTTTATATTTCTAAATTCTTATATCAATAAAAGAGAGAAAGAGGAGATCAATAATTGGGCAAACAATTTTTTTAAATGCATGAAATAGAAATCTGGAATTAAAACCACTATTGAAATCCTGAAAATCAAAGGAGAGATGAACAAAATTGAAAACAAAAAATTCTATTGAACTAATATATAAAACTAGGTAAACCATTGACTAATTTTATCTTTTAAAATAAAGTAAATTTTTCTTTGGCTGATCAGTCATGTCCCAAACTTCATGCCTCAATTTGGATTCTTTTGGTTGGCAAATTGGTTTGCTATTCTCGTGTCTAGTTTGGTTGAGAAAACTGAGGCAAATGGTTAAATGACTTGCCCAGGGTCACCTAGTCAGTAAATGCCTGAGGTCAGATTTGAACTCAGGTCACCCTGACTCAGCTGTATCCATTGCATCACTTGACTGTCCTCCATAGAATATAGTGTGAAGTAATAGCTTTCTCCATGGAAGGGTGAACTTGTCATAATCAAATTACCATTATTAAAAAAGAAAAATGTGATTTTATAACTAAAAAAAGATAAAATAAAAACAATAAGTTATTTTACTCAACTACATGCCAAAAATCTAACAATCTAAATTTAAAAAATTAATATTTGCAAGAATATAAATTGCTCCGATTAACTCAGCAGGAAATAGAATCCTTAAATAATTCTAACTTAGAAGAAGAAGTTGAATAAGCCATAAATGAACTTCCTAAGAAAAGAACCTTAGGACCACATGGATTTACAAGCAAATCCTATCAAACATTCAAAGAATAATGAGTTCCAATCTTACATAAACTATTTGAAAAAATAATTGAAGTAGTGCTATCAAATTTTTCCTGTGACATGAATATGATCTTGATAATTACACCAAGGAAAGCCAAAACAAAGAAAAAACTATAATTTCCTAAATGAGTATTGATGGAAAATTTTAAAGAAAATATTATCAAGGAGACTATGGTAATATATCCCTAATAACTACATTATGATTGGGCTGGATTTTTACCAGAAATGCAGATGTAGTCTAATATCAGGAAAACTACAAGCATAAATGATCATATTAATAACAAAACAACAAAAATCATGATTATTTCAATAAAAGCAGAATTTTTTTTCACAAAATATAACACCATTTCCATGGAAAATACTAGAAAGCATTGGAATAAATGGTATTTTCCTTAACATGACAAGTAGTTATCTATCTAAAACCAAGAACAAATACCATCTGCATTCGGGATAAACTAGAAGCATTTTCTTTTTTTTTTTTTTAAAGAAAATAGTTTGGAGATTTTATTTTTTAATAGTTTTAATTACAGCATTTTTTTTTGTCATGGCTCATGTGTCCAAGATCTTACCTGCTGGTACCAGTGTTTCACTAGAAGAATGAGACTCTTTAGCTTAGAAGGACAACTGTTGACAAAATCTCTCTGGAGCTCAGTAAAACACTGTGAGTATGTGCCTGCTGGAGAACCATTGCTTATGAGGTCTACATAGACCTGGGGTCTAGGTTTGGAGCCAGCGTTGAGAGGCCCTGTGGAGAAACAACATACGTATTGCCTCTTTGCCACAAATTAAACAGGCTTTCTCTTTCAGGGTTGGGGATGCCAAAGAGAAGCCAGTTTTCCCACTCTGAACCAAAAGACTGTCTTATTCTCATGCCATCTCTCCCCCAAATCAGAGGTCCAATATGAAAGTTATGAGACTTCTCTTTGAAGTTAGACATAGGTTAGACCTTAGAGACCTTAGAGAGACCATAGAAGAGACCTTAGAGATTATCCAGTTGGATTCCTTCCTTTCACAGATCAGGAACCAGGAACCAAAAAAGACTTGCTCAAAGTTGTTTTTAGTATGTCTGAATCCAAGTCTCTTGACTCCAAATGTAGGGTTTGTTCCATGGCACCATCTTGTCATTTGCTTAAGGTTTGCATCACCAACAGCCAAATAGGTTCTGAGGCTCTAATCTGTAGTCTAAGGTCTTAAAGTCTTAATGATTCCCAAACCTCATTCATTATAGACTAGTAAAAGACCTGGAATTTTTATCAAACATGTGGATGACTTCAAAAAGGAAGGGAGAGCTACCAGCCAAGATGGCAGGCTCAGGATCCCCAAGGATATTAACAGGTTCTGAGCATTAGGCTGAACTTATTTTATTTTATTTTGAATGTTTTTTTAAACAAGTTTCACATGATAGAGTTCTAGTTTTATGTCTGATCCTCTTTTATTAAGAGAGTACCCATTTTATTTTTATTCATTGTAGCACTCACTTAGTACTTTAAGGTTTACAAAGCACTTTACACAAGTTAACTCAATGATCCTCATGACAACCCTGAAAGGAGGTGCTATTATTATCATCTCCCTTTTACAGAGGATGGAACTGAGGCACAGTTTAAGTGACTTGTCCAGGGATACTCAACTAGTAAGGGTCTGAGATGGGATTTATACTCAGTGACTTCCTTTTATCTATTATCCTGTTATCTATTCACTGTACCACCTAGCTACCTCACTTGGTATTTGATAAATTCAGAACAAAAATTAAAAAAAAATACATCCTTTAAAGGATGAAATCCAGTGGAGATAAATGTAAAGTCTCATATAAAGGTATAAGAAATCAACTCATAAGTACAAGATGGGGAGAGAGCTGGTTACCTGGAAATTCTGAAAAAGGCCTGAATCACAAGCTCAATAAGAATCAGGAATGGAATGTGCGATTTGGGGCCTGAAAGTGGGACATGACCTCCAGGAATGGGGAGCTGCAAAGAGGCCAGTCTGGGCTTTTTCAGAGTGAAACCCATCCAACAGTGCAACAGGCTGACCTAAATGTTGGAGGAAGCCCCCTCTTTGGGGAGCTTTGAGCCAAGGCTGGATGGCCACTTATTAGCTGTGTGAGAGCTGGGATTCTTAAGAGTCCAGCAAGGTCTTCTTATGGCCCTCAAGTGTTGTGGTTCTATGAATTGTCTCAGTTCTCTGCTCAGCTCTCCCCAGATTCCCCCCTTTGGCTTGACTTGACTCAAGGGCAGATACTGGGAGTCATGGTGGTGGGAGACATAGAGCCCAGAGAGGAAAAATGGCGAGAGTTGACTGTTATGAGGTGATGTCCAGATTTTACAAAGGAAAAGCACTGGGTACTAAAAGTTCTGTGAGCAGAGAAACATGGAGTTCAGATCTGTAGTTGGAAACACCAGTTTTGGGGGGAAAATGCAGGGCCACAATTTGGAAACATGAGTCCTTAGTTTCTCAGATCTCTAACAAGTCAATTTACTCCTTTGAGAGGGGTTGTGAGAATCAGATGATACAAAAGCATCACAATAATATACACGAAAATGCTTTCACCAGTTAATTCTAGAAATGTACAATTCAGTGATAATAAAGCCATTTCCTCTCTAAAGGAATTGCTAAGAATAAGGCCCTTCCCAGCTCTGCCATTCCCTCTTCCAAGGCCATGCCCAGCTCTTAGACACCTTTCATTCTGAAGCCTCTCTCATCCCTTCTATTCTTTGCTCAAATAAGAGAATATTTTTGTGTTTTGAAAACCTTCAAGTGTATAAATATTCACTATAATTATTATTATTCTGTAGTAATGCTTAGTGTTAACCATGCAAGACTTGAAGTGATTTATGAGCTTGACCGATAAAATATGGCAGACTCTGAACACTCCAGTGGAAGAAATCCAAGTCCCTGTGGCATTTATAGAGAATTATAGAGTTATAACAGATTCTTTTCTGGGAAAGGATGTCCCCTCATGCTGCCCAGGCACTCACCCAAGGCATCAAAGGCAGGCCGAAGGGAAACGTCCACCTGGCCAGGAGGAGTAGCTGACATCAGCTGGAATCTCAAGGCTCCATGGTCTTCTTGGGGACAGAAGTGGAGCCTCAAGGCCTGTGGTTGGTTCTTCCAACAGGCTTCCAGCTGGGCCCGGATTTCAGCAAAGTTCTCTGGTGGCCAGGCCCATTGGTCAGCATAGGTCTTGAAGCAGCTGAGGAACACGACGAGGTCAGCATCGCAGACTCCTCTCAGGGCTGTGCCCCGGCCATAGGAGCCACCCTGAGGGGGAGACAAGAGCAGCCTAAAGTCCTGAGGTAGACCACTACTTAGAAATCACTAAAATCCAATTGGGGAAATGGAAAAGAATCCATTATACAACCAGCCATTTGGCTTCTTGGCTCCAAACTGCTGGATCATTTTCTCTATAGAGATGGTACTTTGTAAACAGTTACTATTTTCAAGTTTCTTTGGGTTCAGAGTCATCTGGTCTATTCCCCTCCCTTCATTTTCAGTCCCATTTGGGTCACCATCTGGTCCAGTACCAGACTCAGTGCCATCCCCAAAATGTGACAGTTTGGAATGGTCTCTGGAGCAGGGAAGCAATTAAAGAGTGTTCAAATCCCACTCCTGACACCTTCTGGCCCTTCCAACCTGGGCAAGGCACTTAATTTCTCAGTGTTCTAGGTAAGTCCTTCTAGCAATGAAAAGAGGAAGTTTCCTCCTCTACGGGCTCCCAATACCAAGGAAATCAGAAGTCTAATTAGTTCAAGAAAGAGAATGGATCATCAGAGTTGGGAAAGCACTGAAGGCCTTTCCTGAACCCTTCATGGATTTGAGAGGAACATCTCACTGGTTATCAGTGATTCAGTGTCAGAAAGCTGCTGCCTGCTGGGCTGAATAGAACCAGAACCTCATATAAGATTAGAGAGCAAATTATGTAACCATGGGAAAAAAATTCTAAATTAATTGATTAATTAAAAAAAAAAGAATGGAGAGCTGACATGAAGCTTGTGATTGACAGCTTTGCAAAACACTTTATACACGTTACCTCATTTCAGCCTTCTGACAATCCCATTACTTCTGGGTTCAAATACAAAGCTTTGGCTTTTAAAGAAAGAGGGAATAAAATATTCATTTATTAAGTACCTTCTACTGTGCTAAGTACTTTACAAATATTGCCATATTTGATCCTCACAATAACCCTGGAATGCAGGTATTATCATGGTCTTTATTTTACAAAGGAGGAAATTGAGGCAGGCAGGTTAAGCAACTTGCCCCTCTGAGGCGGGATTTAAACACAGGTCTTCCCAACTCCAGGGTCAGCATTCTATCTGCTGTTACCTTTTGTTGTTCACGCATTTTAGTCACATCTGACTCTGTGACCCCTCTTTGGAGTTTTCTTGGGAGAGATCCTAGAGTGGATTGCCTCTTATTTCTCTGGCTTATTTTATAGATGAGGAAACTGAGACAAGCAGGGTTGGATGCCTTGCCCAAGGTTGCATAGTGGGTAAGCATCCAAGGCTGGATTTGAACTCAAGAAGATGCGTCTTTCTGACTCCAGGCCCAGTGTCTAGGCATCCTACCACCTACTTTTCCCATTATATCATGTTGTCTTTTGCTACATATATAGTTGGCTTGAAGTAAACTGGACAGGCATTTCTGTCTTCTCCATCCACATCTTTCCCTTGAAACTCAACTTGGATGGGCCTCCTAAGCAGATTTCATCTCCATGCCAACATTTGGTTAGAAAGAGAGGGGCTCCCAGAAGGATCAGTTCTGGTCCCTGAACCCCAGGAGGAACAGCCCTTTCTGAGCCGCATCCCACTTGAAGGGCATTTGTGACTAAAGAGCCTACTCCCTTCCCCATGGCCCCTTCTCACCTTGCTGACCCTCAGTACCCGTATGGCTGGAGAAGATGATCGGAAGCACTTTTCCCGGAGGCACTTGAAGATAATTTCTGTGACTTTGCCCATCTGCTCCTGGAAACCCATGTCTGGTCGGAGAACGTCCTGAATGAACTTATCGAGATCCTTGGCTGGAGTCTGGTAGAGATCCATGTCTGTCTGGTGCCGATCCATATCTTTGCTGGCTTTCTCCTCGCCAGGCTTCCCCTTGGGGGACTTTCTGTTTGAGGAGTCTGGGCATTTAGGGATGGAGTTCACAAAGCTGCCATTGTTCTTTGCTTTTCCCCTTTCCATCTTCACAGGCTCTTCTACTTTATCTTCTGGTCCTGGATCCAGGAGACTCTGAAATAGAGTTGTCTTTCTCAGATTTTTGCTTCTATAAACCCTTCACCTACATCTCTGCTTCCCTCCCCATATTATCTCCAATCTATCCTCTACAGGTTGCTAGAACACTCTTTCTAAGCCTCAAATAATCACATCTTTCCCCATTTACTCTCTGATGCCTAGAAGTAAGGTCTGAGTTCCTTTGCCTGGCATTCAAAGCCTTTATACAATCTGACTCAATTTATGCTTGCAGACTCATCCATTCTGTTCTCTCAAACCAAAGTGGAGTATTCCCCACTCTTTTCTCCTATATGCTTTCAGTTACACGATCCTTTGGATGCCCTTATTCTTATTTCCACTGATTAAAATCCAGTTTTCAAGAGAATACCTTGGATTGAACCAGACCTTAGAGTTCATTTTATCCTCACACAGTCTAGGGATGGACAAACTTGGGCTTTGCAAAGTCACGGTGTAACTCTAGGCAAGTCCCTTATCTAGAAAATGAGGAGTTTAGACTGAAAGATTCCCAGTAAGTACTGTTTCTGTTACTATTTTACTGTAATTCTCTAAACATGAGTGGGGATGACTTAGGTTAGTCCCCCTGGGCTGAATCCTTCTGCCTGGCCCCCACGTTCCAGGTTGGATCAGCAGAGACCAAGATCAAAGTCCTGAAATTCCCAGTAGAGAGATCAGATCAGTGTGAGAAAAGGAGGCAAGCACATTGTCTTATTTTTCATTCTATAGATATTCTTAGATAGCCATAGATACAGATACAGATATAGATATAGAAATCTAAATGAATATAGATTTCATTCTATAGATATTCCTAGATAGATATAGATATAGATATGGATATAGAAATCTAAATGAATATAGATTTCATTCTATAGATATTCTAGTTTCCAGATTTGTCTTGGCACAGGGCATCTCTCATGCCAACTGAAATGCACTCTCTTTTTACCTATTGGAATTCCTCATTTCCTTCCCTGTTCAGGTCAAAGCCCACATTCCTATCCCCTACAGTTCCCAGCATCCTCCCTCTCAAAACCACCTTGTATGCCATTTGCATTTACATTTTGATGTACATGCTTATTTTCCCCCAGTTAAATTTCAGCTCTATGAAGGCTGACTGTTTCGTTTTTATCTTTGTATCCTCATTCCCAGAAAAAATAGATCCTTAATTAACACTTACTGAATGAATGAAGATGAGGCAATACTGTGACCAGAGTCAATCTCTCTAACTCATGTTGGCTCTCACATTCTTGAACTTACCAGAACATCCCAGGGCTGCACCCGGGTTCCATCTCCTTGTACAAAACAGAGACAGGACAGGCAGGTCCCAGCTTCTTGGGCCAGGAGGTCCCAGCACTGGCCCTGGCTGTGACCCACATCCCAAGTTGGATCAGCAGGGTCCAGGATCAAAGGTCTAAAATGCCCAGTAGATAGAGAAATCAAATCAGTATGAGAAAGAAATCTTCTCCAATACAGATCCCTGGGCAGGATTCAAAGAGGGCGGAGGTTCAGAGCAGTAGGGAGGATCTTAGATTTAAAGGTGGACAAGGAATCCCATCCCCTCACTTCACACAGGAGGAAACTGGGTCTGTACCTGGGTTTCTTGAGCTGGCTTCGTAGGAAAGGTCCAATGGCTTCATCCTCAAAGCTGTAGTTGACCTCCCAGTAGACACAGAGCTTCTGGTAATTCTGAAGTAGCCCCAACACAGTTTGGAAACCTTCTGCAATATTGAATTTCTCTTTACCACATCCCCTTTCCCAGGCATAGATGGTTAGGAGCTCCAGGGCATAGACTGGGGGAAGAGATGCCTTTTTTGACTGAAGCTTCCCTTGATGAGCCTCTGTCACCTGAATGACCAAAATCAAGAGGGGATTGTGTGGGGCTTTGCCGCTACTAGTATCCCCTCCTTCAGGAAGGCTTCCTTGATGATTTGAGCCCACAGAACTTTATTCTTCTGAAAGCCTACACATTATGCTGCTCCCAATTGCCCACTTGGTCCTAAGTCCGTAGTGCCTAGATGGTCAATTCTCTTTTCAAACATCTTAAGTCTTGCCCTGCTAAGTAGATGATGGCAGGGACTCTATTATAATAAATGTAATAATGACCCTAGGTTAAGTGAAGGACAGGGTCATTGTAGGGAAAGGGCCACTTGGGTAAGGACAGGGACAGGATAAGCATTTGGGAGTTAGGCTAGTACAGTAGTTCTCAGTGCCTGCCACCACAGAAAGAGAAAGTCATCATCAGCCTCTCCCCTGTAGTAAGCAAAGAAAGACTGCAAAATGATTCTGCAAAATGAACTGTATTTGATTGACAGGGACATGTGACAGAGAATCACATGGGAGACTGGGTCAAGATTCTAAAGTCCCAACTGAAAAAAACAGATTTCTAGGGAAAGTTTGGAGGTAGCTGTGATTTCCATCTTTCTACAAGCTTTCTGGCCCTTTTTGGAGATACCAGCTTGAGAGGAGAAAACCTGCTTGGACTGGCTGCAGGCAGCTAGATAGAAGACCAAAGAAGAACCATCCCTTCTCTGCTGGACCTACTTTGGACTTTACTTCTGGGATCTTGGCTCATTTACTGTACTCTGTTTTGTGAGGTCCTGCTTGGGGGGAACTTAACTTATTTAGCCTAGATGAGTTAGCCATTAGGATATTAAGGGAATTTAGGTTTAGGGATAAGATTAAGAACTTTTCCTTTTCCTTTGTTACCCTCCTTCCTCTCCCATTCCCATTAGTTTGGCGAGCCAGCTAGAAGTTGAACCTACAATCTTCCCATATAACAACCCCAAGGAAGTAGAAGTTGGAAGACTCGTTGGAAGTTGGAAGACATCTCCTTAGAGACCTGCAGAGTGGCCAAGGTGTCCTCGCAAGGGTGGCAGGGACAGAACAAGAAGGGACAATAGGTGATGGGAGGCAGGACGGGGATGTGGGGAGTCTCACACACCAGCAGGTACCAGTGCTTCACCAGGAGGATGAGGTGCTTCAGCTTGCAGGGACGAATGTTGACAAAGTCCCTCCTTAGCTCTGTGAAGCAGGTGGCATAGGCGCCAGCTGGGGAACAGCTGCTTATGAGGTCTGCATAGATCTGGGAGCTGGGCTTGGAGTCAGATCTGAGCTGTCCTACGAGGAAATAAATGGCATTGATATTGGTTCATCCCATGGCCTGCCCAGTGCTGGAGATACAACAGAGTGGGCATGGCTCCTGTCATAGGAAGCTCAGTTCCTATGACAAGGATGGCCTGTGGGAAGCACTTACTAGGATATTCTATCTAGGAAGATATCTAGGAACCTTCCAGGATCCCCTCTTACAGATGAGGCTCTGTTTTAGGGATCTGCCCAAAGACACAAAAGGGTAGTAGTATGCCACCGCTGGTGTAAGGGAATTCTCCTTCCCACCTTAGCTAATGGAATCAGAGAAGTCCCCAGGTATGATCAGAAGAAGTTCTTTCATCAGCTCAAGAGGATTCTAGGACCTTGAGCACCAGATGGATGAAAATAAGAGAGCCAGAGACAGACTCAGAAAAGAGCTGGGAGTCCAGTTGAGTGGCCCAGCCAGTAGGGACGATACAGCAAGCAAAGCTTTGTGAGGCCCCACCAAAGAGGGGAAGGTCTTCAGGCACTGCAGGGCCAATAGGGAACTGCCTTTCCCCATGTGTTTCTAGAGGGTGTGCTTCATGACCCTTCCCCTCTTAAGTTTGAGCCCACTCTTCCCAAGGACCCTGTGTGCATTTGCTGGATAGTTCCACCTCTGGCATTGGAGGTAGCAGGGAGAATGTTTTATACTAACTCTTCTTACTATCCCACATTTAGTGAAAGTTTAATTTCTTGTAGCTAGTCACAGAGCTATCTCTAGGACTCAAGAATAACAGACATCTTCTGGGGGCCCAACCTTTGAGTGCAAAGTAGGGGAAGTGTTACACTGGGATGAGAATCCACTGTTCTCCTGGAAACCTGTCCAGTGCTTTTTCCAACGCTTCACACAGTGGAGTGGGGAAAGGAGCCCTTTATCTCAGGGACTTCATTAGGTAGCTAGGTGGTCCAATTGTTAGAGAGTGGGCTATGGGGTCAGGAAAGATTCAAGTTCAAATCCTGACTCGATGACTTGTATATGTGTGACCTATAGCAAATCACTTCACCTCAGTACCCCAGGTTCCTCAAGTACAAAATGGAGCCCATCTCCCAGGGTTGTTAGAAGGATCGAATGAGTTAACGTGTAGAGCACCTTGCAAAGTCTAATGTACTACATAAGTTTTAGCTATTGTTATTCTTTATACATGGTGCCAATTAATGAAGGCCCAGGCCATGGGAGAGGAAGCAGAAAGTATCCAGGTGTCTTCTCTAAAGAAGCTCAGAGTGCATCTTGCCACCCTTAATTCAGAGCTAGGTTCCCTCTCACCTAAGGCATCAAAGGCAGGCCGAAGGGAAACGTCCACCTGGCCAGGAGGAGTAGCTGACATCAGCTGGAATCTCAAGGCTCCACGGTCTTCTTGGGGACAGAAGTGGAGCCTCAAGGCCTGTGGTTGGTTCTTCCAACAGGCTTCCAGCTGGGCCCGGATTTCAGCAAAGTTCTCTGGTGGCCAGGCCCATTGGTCAGCATAGGTCTTGAAGCAGCTGAGGAACACGACGAGATCAGCATCGCAGACTCCTCTCAGGGCTGTGCCCTGGCCATAGGAGCCACCCTGAGGGGGAGACAAGAGCAGCTCTGGCATGAAAGGATCTTGGATCTATGTAGCCCTGAAATGAATTCTCAGCAGGCAGTGCGGTGGAATGGGTCAAGTCCTGTATTTGGAGATATTGGACCAAATCTCCTTTGGCTCTGCTATTTCTTGTCTCTGTGACTTTGGGCAGTCCTCTGCCCTAGTCTGATCTCAGTTTCCTTTTCTTTTAAAATGAAGCACTTGGACCAGATGACCTCTCAGGTCCCTTTCTATTATGAATCTCTGATTTCATGATCTCGTCCAACTCCTCTTTTCAGAAAGATGAGGAAACTGAAGGCTGGAGAGAAGCAGCAACTCCTGCATTCCTTACACAAGTAGGAAGATTCAGAACTGGGGACCAGGGCAGCTACCTGGCCCAGTGGATAGGGTACCAACTTGGAGTCAGGTAGATTCATCTTCCTGAGCTCAAATCTGCCCTCACACACTGACCAGCTCTGGGTCCTGTGCAAGACAACTAACCCTTTTGCCTAAAAAAAAAAAAAAAAAGAACTGGGCACCATGTTGTCATGGGTATCCCGGGTGCCATATTTTAACGGTATACTGCTTGGCTCTTACAGCTATGTAGTAATAGGTTGTTTGCCATGTTTGCCAGCCCTTTGGAGACAGACAGGCACTATCACCCCTCTATTATGTATGGGTGGGGAAACTAAGTTCCAGATTGGGCAATGATTCTCTGGGTAGCAAACCTTGTTGGAAGTCCCTCTGGACTGTCCCGGATCATTTTCTGCTGAGATGACTTTGTTTACTTTTGCAGTATTATTGGATTTTGCCATTTCCTTAAGCAGAATGTGAGCTTGCTTTTGCCTCTGTGCCCTCAGTGCCTACCACAGTGCCTGGCACAGAGCAGGAATGCTTGTGTGTGGATGGGCTGTGCCCATGAGTCTGAGAATCCTAGTCTCCCAAGGAGCCCTGTCACCCTGGCTTCCCCACCTGTTCTCATCCCTGGAAGGTCTCCCAGGCTTTACTCACCTTAATCACTTTCAGCACTCGGACCCTGGCAGTGGAGTTCTGGAAACACTTCTCCCGAAGCACTCTGCAAATGGTGTTCACTGCTTGGCTCACCTGGTCCAGAAAGGCTTTGTGTGGCTTGAGCTGATCCTGGACAAACTTGTCCAGGGCCCTGGGAGGCGTCTGGTACAGAGCCATGACTCTGGGGACAACAGGCGGGATTCTGAGGGAGAAGGGAGCAGCCCTGGCTGTAGCCTTCAGAGGAAAGGCTGGTCCTCTCCTTTGGCTCTGTGCCCCACAGTCGGGTGACAAAGGTGAGCCCCAGTCCCATTGGCTCTAGCGAAGCAAGGTTTCCCAGCCCTCCCAGCTAGTTTCGTTTCCTCTGAAGGGCAGGCTCTGTTGGGGAAAGAAATGAGAGGCTGGAGCCCAGAGGGAGAGGCGGGATGGAGGGAAGGAGGACAAGTCAGAGGAAGGGAGAACCATGTCCCCTAGGAGACGGCCTCCGGGGGAGGGCACTGGAGCCAGGCTTCTGCCCTTTGTAGCTACTGAAAACAACCTCTGGACCCCTGGCAGCCTGGCTCTGCGAACGTGGGGCGTGGAGGAAATTGTGGCTTCCTCCCCTTTGCATTCATTCTTCCTGTTCCTCTCCCTTTCTTTGGATTTCTCCTTTCTGTCCCGATCCCTCAGGAACTCCCCTCTGCCTTGCTCTTCTTTCCCTCCGGGGGAAACCGGAACCTTCTCCTCCCTCCAGCTCTCCTGTACCTCCCGAGGTCCTGGCCCAAAGCTTGGAGATGTCCCAGCTGGAAGGATCCACTCTTTCCCCAGCAGCCAGCCCCACCACTGAGTCCTCAGAGAAGCAGTTAAACCGAACCAGCTGGCAGGATGACTGAATCGTAACAGGTTCAAGTGGAGGAGGAAGGGAACTGCATGCCCCATTCTCTGGAACCAGGACTGATCAGTGGGATCAGCCAGATTTGGCTGCTTTCCAGAATTGTTCTCATTTATGTTCTGATCATTCTCTATGTTGTGATCTTGGTTCTGCATCTTTCACTCTGACTAATCTAGCACAGTGAAAAGAGCTTGAGATCTTGAAGCCCTGATAGAGCCCAGGTTCAAATGCTGCCTCAAAAATCAGTTAATCTCCAACTGCCTCAATTTTCTCATCTGTAAAATGGGGATAACAATAGCCCCTACCTCCCAGGGTTCTTAGGAACATGAAATGAGAGAATATATATATATGTGTGTGTGTGTGTGTGCAGTGCTTTGTTTTCATCCAAAATGTTTGAAAGTCCTTTCTTTCATTGAATATCCATTTTTTCTCCTGCAGAACTATGCTCAGTTTTGCTGGGTAAATGATTCTTGGGTGGTCCTAACATTTTCTTGGATGCTTCGAATGCAGCTATAATGACTTTGTTGTCTTTCGAGTTTGTAGCCCTGACAACAAAATCACTTTCTATGTTGATTTTCTTTTTGTTGTTGTTGTCTGTTTGCTTCCCCCCCTTTTTTTCTTTACTCTTAACTGAAAAAAAAATTATTAAAATTGGGCTCTGTTCCTGTACTAAAAGAAGTGCTGTTCTAAGTATCAGGTTCTTGGTGCAGCTACTTCAGAGCTAGCTCTGGGAATTTATACGTTTTCAGTTCTTCCATGGTGGTACGATGTAAGGAGAAGAGTGTGCTTTGCTTTATGAACAACCACAAACACTCTTTTCCACTCTGGAACTCTGACCAGGATCCCACCTTCCCCTGCAGCTGCAAGCTCTGGTGTGTGCCAGTGCTCCTCCTTTCCCTGAGACAGCAACCCAGGACTACAACCTTCATCTGCATATGGGCAATGTGACAAGAGTCTTTTACCCAGAGCTAGCAAAGAGAGCCCTGTAATCTCCCTCTGAGCAGCTGTTTGACAACCCCCCCCCATATCTGTGGCTAAGAGCTCCAGATGGTTTTTTTTTTTAACCCTGACCTTCCGTCTTGGAGTCAATACTGTGTATTGGCTCCAAGGCAGAGTGGTAAGGGCTAGGCAATGGGGGTCAAGTGACTAGCCCAGGGTCACACAGCTGGAAGTGGCTGAGGCAGAAGGCAAGGGTTTAAAAAAACAAAACAAAACACATATGTATGTGCCATCATGATTATCTTAGAATCAAGCTTTCCAGATTCTGTTTATGGAGAGACATCCTAGGCATTCTATACCCATCCTAGATACCAATTACATGGGAGTTTTTTTCAATATAATTTGTTTCCTTTAAAATCTTTTGTATTTTTATATTTAAAAACACTTCTAAGATTGGGGAACATAGGCTTTGGAAAACTGCTGAAGGGGTTCAGGGCACACAAAAAAGATTAAGAATCCTAGACATAAACGATGATCCTCTGAGGAGGAATAGGGAGTAGACAAGTAGGAAGGACAGGAAAAACTTCCTGTAAGTCAAAGTAGGTAAATTTATCCTTGAAAGAACCCAGAGATTCTGGGGGGGGGGGAAGAGAAGGAGAGGGAGAGGGAGAGGGAGAGGGAGAGGGAGAGGAGAGGGAGAGGGAGAGGGAGAGGGAGAGGGAGAGGGAGAGGGAGAGGGAGTGAGAGGGGGGGGTGAGAAGAAAGTGTATGTCAGCCATCTCTTACCCTCTTTAATATATTTTGTATACATTTACTCTTCTGAAATCCTTTTCTGATGCCCCATTGCTGCATGATGACCCTAGGCTATTGAAGGTCTTGCCTTTAATAAAATTCCAGATGTGACAAATTCCTTTTACACTATATAGGCTCCAAATATGGAATATGGCTATCATTTGCCCAAGGGCCAGTCTACTTGAGTTTGGAAGGGATCATCCACATAAAGTTGACCACTAAGGGATGGAGTCTTTTAATTATAGCAACCAGTGATGGCAAGCCTATAGCACAGGTACCATAAGATGGCATGAAGAATGCTCTCTGTGGGAACTCCCCCCACCCAGTTCATTACTAGAAAAGCAAAGGGAATTGGGCAGAGATGCTCCCTAACTCCTCTCCACCATACTTGAAGATACTTTTTTCACATTCCCCCCCACCCCTCTGCCCAGCAGCCCAATGGAAGTTCATAGGGGGTAAGGTGGGAGGTTCATAGGTGGCAGAGCTGGAAAGGAGTGGCACTCTCAGGGCACTCATCTCCCTTCTCTATACTTCTGAGAATGTTCCTCACTTCACCTGTCCCTCCATCCAGCAGCCCAATGGGAGTGCTTTCTCCCTCTCCTGTGTAAGGTAAGGGGGGAGGCAGAGTACACCAAGAACTAGGGGGGAGGTGCTGGGGGCCATCAGTCCACGATGCCTTGACAGAGTCACGCATGGTAGCTGGGGAGACCAAAGAGTGGTCCTTGGCGAGATGTGACTGCCCAGTCTATCCCCCTTGCATGACTTCTTTCATGAATGCCCCCTTACCTATGAATTGACATGATTATTATTCCCCCTAGTCTCAAAAGAAATAATGCAAGAGCAAAACACATGTACCCTAATTCTCCAAAACATCTCCAAAAGATCAGACCCTCAAATCCAATCCCAAAAGACTATCATGGGTTAACTTTTATTTAGTTGCATAATTCCCAGTGAAACTGCAGCTACAGGCCAAGTTCAAAACTTTCTCATGAAGCCAGCACACAAATCAATCATAGAGGCCCATACAATATGTACAGGTACAGTACAGGTACACTAAGCTTCAATATGCCTCAGTGACTCAATTACATAAATCAGTAACTCAAACTCCCTAGTAAGCCACCTGTGATGAAATCATTTATCTTGTGTTCAACCTTTATTCTGTCTGTAATCACAATACAAAAAATGAATGTTAATCAAGTGATTTGTTAAAAGTTAATGTATCACATTTCCAATTATCTCTCTTTGATTTTGTATAACTGCATGCCAAGAATATGGATATAAAAATAAATCCCAAGCCTGGGAATGTGGAGCAGCTCGGAGATGCAAAGCAGTTCCATGGCCATAATGATTGAACTGTCTTCCATTTGTTATTCATTTTATGTTATTTATTTTGACTGATTGTTCGCCACCAGCTGAGAACCCTGGAGTTGCGAGAGGGGTATGGTACTTGGTTTGAGAGTGGAGTGGGCATGAGATCCAGTACTCCATCTCTAAAAGGTTCACCATCACTGATAGCAATTCATGATGGCAGCTCTGGAGGGGTCACTACAAGCACCTATGAAAGGAATCTTCTTCACACATCCTTGCAAGATTGTTTAAAGCAAGCATATTATATGAAGCATTTATTATGGTTGTTAAAGGCTGCCTACAGCTGCTTCAAATCTAGATCTCAATCTGGTGTAAATGACTGAGGAGACACTAGCAAAGGAGATCAAAGTCAATTTTATTCAGTAAGCATTCAATTGGTACATACAGATCAAGGATACATGCTGCTTATTCTGGGGACTGCCTGATCTCCCCTTGACTCCCTAAACCTCATGGAGATGACATCTGAAAGGGACTGCTAGGGCAGCCCACAAAGGGTGAATTGCCCTCGTGGGCATAACTGTTTATTCTGTTCAGCTTCCAGGTGTCATCACCAATGTAAGCATTGAAACTTATGCTTGAGACAAACAAAGCCCCATAGTCTACTGTTTCAGAGCATTTCCTAAGTCCCACATATCAACAAGCCCTTACAATGTGCCAGGAGGCATTGTGTTAAAGGCTAACACACAAACCCACCAACTCCAAAAAAAAAAAAAAAAACCCAGTTCCTGTTCTCAAGGAGCTCACAGTCTAACAGGGGAGACAACATGCTAAATATTGCACACAAATGAGATCTAGACAGGAAATATTGGATTGAATTTCTAGCTGTACCCCATTCTAGGCATCACAGGATCATATGATCACAAATCTAGATCTAGAAGATTCCCTTTTCCTTTTAGCCCAACCTGTCCTTGCCCAATGATATGTGTTATCCATATAAAGATGTTAATACATGTTTCTGATAAAACTGTTTAAAACTGTTGCATTTATAGTCCCCTAATGGCCTCTAATCTCCTTGGAATCCCAGAACTTTAGAGTTGAGAAGAATTTTACCAGCCATCTTATCTAATTCTTCCTGTTCTCCCTCTGAGGTCACAGAGTCAGGAGATGGAAGGACAAGACTCATTGAACTGTGCAGAAATACGCCTCTTCTTGGGGCAGTTTATTGGTTAAGTGAGGACTGCCTCCTTGGACTGGATTGCCTGTAGGTAAGGTCTTTTCTGATTCATTGAATAATAAAAAACCCTTCCTTCCATCCACAGTCTGCTCCACCTGAAAAGAGAATAGGCAACTGAGGAATCAAGGAAGACACCACTGAACTTTTTCAAATCCCAAAGGTGGTAGGAAATACCAGTCTTATGGTGTTGTATAATGGTCAGAGCCCAGATTAAGTATTCTTGTTCTGCTCAAAGCCCCTCAAAACTCAGGACCCCCCCCCCGCCCCCAGATTCCAGGTTCAGCTGATTGAGAGTCTGAGACCAGAGGAGCAGGAAGGATGCTATGTAGAGGCAATGACTGCCTGAACCCATAGGTGTCATCCCTGGGGGTATGACACCCAGAAAGATTAAAAAAAGGCTATTACTTACTGGCACTTTCCATGGCTTCACCCTGGTCCCATCCAAGTTTTGAAAACAGGCGGCAGATAACCACATTTCAGCTTGTTGTGCCAGCTCATGCCAGCACCATCAACTTCCGCCCCCCACATCTCCAGTTGGGTCTGCTGGATCCAGGATGACTGGCCTAAAAGGTAAGGCAGAGACTTGAGGCTAAAGAAAAGGGCTCCTCCCAGGGAGCCAAGGCCAAGAAACTATTTGCTCTCAGTCTGTCCCTCTCTAAATCTTCAAGAACCTTAGCCTATAGCAGTATTAATGGTCACCATTTCCATATTTTGTGGTTCCAAAGTCTTTGCCTTCAGGATCACAATCATTCTTCCCATAGGACCTGCTCTGTGTACCACAAAGGAGGATATCAAGGCCCAGGGAAGAATCCTGCCCATAGCCATACAACTAGTGAGTAAGGAGGGATCATGGAAAACTAGGTTTCCATGTAGGAAGTGTTTAAGGATGTGGTTTGTGATCCAAAGTCAGACACAGAGGTAAAGGCTGGGGAGAGACAGAGCACACACTAATCACTGTACAGTATCTCATCTGTGCATGCATTGAATCTGATTATCTTTCAAGTTCCCATGGGGTCTCAGTGGATTCCTGAAAAATGAGCTTGGATCAGATTCAACCAAAAGGACTTAAAGGACCTGAGAGAGAATTCTTAACCCAAAAGAATAAAGCTTGACTACCAGAATATCAGACAGCATCCTAGGGAAAAAATTGGGGGTGATCCATGAGTCTTCCTAGGAGTTCTGATAACATGTCATGAAGTCAATCTGACATTCAATGTACACATGGGGCCATCTTATGGGCAGGCCATGATGAGTCAAAAGCTCAGCAATAGGCTTAGCTTCCTGTTTCCAAGGTGATGGCCTGAGCCAGGGCAGAAAGCTTCAGGGGACCAGAGCAATCAGCTTGGAAGCTTTGCAGATTTTTGAGGATGGGGTGGATCCTATCTCTGGTACCTGCATTTCTGGAGCTGAAAACGGAGGTAATTTCCAATTATCTCATCCTCAAAGTCATAGTACACAGTCCAGTAGACCAAAAGCTGTTGGTATTGTTGGATCAGGTACAGGACTGTCCGGAAACCCTGAGCTGTGTTAAAAGAAGTTTCCCTGCTTCCATGTTCCCAGGCATAGATGGTCAGGAGCTCTAGGGCATACTGAGGTGGGAGTGAGTCCACTTTCTTCTTGCACTGAAAAGGAAGGAGAAATAACAGAGAATGACCACTCTCTTAATCCATAAGTTTGGCATTCCTCCCTTCTTTCTATCTCTCCTCACCCCCCAGGCAGCTAGTCACAACCCTGTGTGTCCACAAGTCTCTCCCAATAGAATGCAAGCTACTTGAGAGTAGGAATTGTTTCAGGTTCTTGAGGTTGTATTCCCAGGGACCCCTACCAGAAATCTTCTAAATGCATTTGAATAAAGGAATGAAATATGGTCCCTATGCACCATGTTCATCCTGTCCTGACTTTTAGTCTTGTCCCAACCAACAGGGCAGAAGTCATCTATTAGCTCTTTCATTTTAGAGCTGAGGAAGGGGCTAGGGGTTGTGCTTAAGGCACACTGAGTGTTCATTCTCCTCTCCTGGCCCTTCCTACTCATGCAGTAGAATGTTCAGACCTCCCAGATAACCAAGAAGCTTCCTACCATTTTATACCAGTGTTTCACCAATCAGATCAGACTTTTGAGCCTGGGACAGCGCTCTTTGAGGAAGTGCTTTTGCAGTTCTGTGAAACAGGTAGAAAATTCTCCCCCAATCTCTGATTCCTTTATGAGTGCAACATAGACCTGAGGGTCAGGTTTTTTGAAGTCTTTGTCCAGTGGACTTGTTGAGGAAAATGTGTGCAATTCAGTCAGTGTTTAATTAGCACCAGCTCTGTTCAGAGTAGAGAAGGCCAGTGGGGTGGGATCCTGGGGGAGAGATGGGTATAAAAGCAGGCTGTACCCACCAGGAGTTGGAATTAGAAAAAAAGAAACTTACACATGAAAGGGCTGGCAAGAAGGGCACAGAAAGTGAGTGCTGGAGGAATCCATGGGGAAAAGATCACTGGGGTCTGAGGGCATCAGGGAAGGCTTCCCAGAGGAGCAGGATTTTTATGAGGTATGGAAGGATGAGAAGAATTTAGATAAATGGAGTAAAAGAAGGCATTCCTGAAGGTCAGCATAAGCTGAACATGGGGCTATAGGTGGGAGTGGTTAGGGTTTGTTCATGGGTCATTGAGGGAACCCACCTGATGGGAGCAGAGGAGGGAACACTGGAGAAGAGGCAAAGAAAAAGGAAGATAAAGCTGGGGGTCTGCCTTTTGTTTAGGAATAAAACTAAGCTCTTGGCAACTGGTTCCTTTGCTTCATGGCAAATAGAGGCAGAAAAATGGAGGAAGCAGTGTCAGATTTTATGTTCTTAGACTCAACGATTACTGCAGATAGAGACTGTGACCATGAAAAGACACTTGTTCCTTGGAAGAAAGCTTTGGCAAATCTGGACAGCAAAAAAGAAAAGGGAACAGCAGAGGATAAGATGGATAGAGAGTGTCATGGAAACCCCAAAGATGAGCTTTGACACTTAGATAATGGAGGACAGAAGAGCTTGGCTTACCATGGTCCATGGGGTCGTGAAAAAAAAGTCTGGTGAGACTGAATGACTCAACCACTAAATCAGCAGATCTGGCTCTCTGCCAAACTCCATGGTGTCTATTTATGTCCCTCTGTACCTAAAAACCTAGATCATAATTGGGTATGGCCCAAAGTCAGGAGATTTTCCAACTAGAAGGAGCCTGAGAGATCATCTAGGCTGGGGATTCTTAACTGGGGTTCCACAAAGCTTAAGAAGTTTTTTTTAAAATGACTATTTTGATCTAATTGATTTCCTGATAATTCTAAGTATTTTATTTCATGCATTTAAAAGCCTTATTCTGAGAAGGGATCCATAGGCTTCAGGGGTCTCATTCTCCCTCAATGCTAATGTCTTCCCTCTGTTTGATATTTCTAGTTTCTCCTGCTTTGTGCACAATTGCCCAAAGTTTGTCTTCTCCGATAGACTGAGCTTTGTGAGAGCTGGAGGTGTACAGGAGATGGGATTTGAAGTCCTCTTTTCTGAAGCAGAATCCACTGATTTTCTCCCAGACCACATTCCCCCAGCCCAGCCCATCTGGGCTTGTGCGCCAAGACAGGAAACTTTGCTGATAGAAATCAGCTGGGGTTGGGACTGAGGCAAGAGACCTGGGTAGGGTAGAGTCTCCTCATTCTGGGCTGGAGGACTCAGAAACCAGGTTGGGAGCTTCTCACCTGGAACAATCCAGACTAGAAACGCAGCAAAGTTCACCTGCTGATTGACCTTGGTTGGCTTCAGACTGAAGCTAAGACCTTGAGAGTTGGTCCATGAATTGTTGACCTCAAATTCTACTTCATAACAACTCTGGGGAATTGGTGCAATTATGATTCTCATTTTATAGATGAGCAAAATGAGACAAACTGAGGTCAAGTGATTTGCCCAGGGTCATGCAGCTAGCAAGGCTAGATTTGAACTCAGGTCTTCTTGACTGCCACTCCAGTGCTCTACCCACTGCAGGAACCAGTTGCCTTTCATCTAATCTAATACCTACCTTTTAATTCCTAGACAACTGAGAGGCAGAGAGAGGTAGTGCCTGGCCAGAGGGCACAGGAAGTGTAGGAGCTGGAATCTGAAGCCCTCTTTTCTGATACTAAATCCACTGATCTTTTCCCTGAGGCCTCCCCCATCCCCCAAGATAGGAACAGAAACTCCAGCCCCTGGGCTTGTGGGCCAAGGGTAGAGTCTTTGGACTGCAGAAAGGCTGAGGTTGGAATCAGGGTCTCCTGGACTGGGGAGGGGGGACTCAGGGACCAGATTTGGGGCTTCTTACCCAGAACATCAAAGGCTGGGAGTACATTAAAGTCCTTTGAAAGACTGATGCCAGGAAATCTCAGTGTGAAGCTGAGCACTTTCGGCCTCTTGTTTTTCTTGAATTTGATTTTAAATGTCTCCTCATGCTCACACTGACATGCTTCCAGCTGTTTCTTGATTTCGTTAATGAACTCACTTTGGCAACCAATCTGGTCCTGATAGCTTTGGAGATTGCTGAGAAACACCACCAGGTATGCAACATAGTGGCTTCTCAGGGCTGCGCCTTTGCCAGATGAACTTCCCTGAAAGGGGCAGAAAGTGAGCAGTGAGGGCTACAGGAAGGGTGGCAGTAGGGGAGGGAAGGATAGAATGCAATTCTTGTAACCAAGGAATAATGTTCTAAATTGACTGAATAAAATTTAAAAAAAGTGAGCAGTGAGGCCAGGGGACAGAGGATGGCCATGGAAAACCAAATGTCCCCTCCCCCGGAATTCCAGCCCTGGACATCCCACCTCAGCTCTACTCATCACAATGTTCTAAGCCTGGCTTTTTAGGGCTCCCAGAGGATACTCCTCCTGCCCTCCTGCCTGGGGCTTCTCTCTACCTTTAGCATCGTTCTCCCCAGATTCTTAGACAAGCAAAAAAAGAAAGCAGTCCTGTACTCACCTTCACAATCCTGGTCACCTCAACTGGAAACATCTGTCCTTTAGGAAGGTGCCGATGATTTTAATGGCATTTTCGAGCTTAGTCCGGAAATCTTCATCAAGTGAGAGATAGTCCTCAATGTACTTGTCCAAGCTCTTTGGCCAGGTGTTCCAGAGACGCACTTCATCTGCCATTTGCACAGAGAGAGTGAGGGGACAGAGAGCTCAGTGTCTAGATGGCTGAGAACTGTGCTGTTTCCTTCTTTCCTCTTGCTCCACCCCTGGTCACTTACCCTTCCAAGGGCTCCGCCTCTTAGATCAGTTTCGTTTTCCTGAACAGGGCTGGTGCAATAGAGGGTTGAGCTCTAGTTTCTGCTGCTGCACTAGACTGTGCTTGTCTGTATTTGTTTTTCAGTCTTTATTTCCATTTAAGAATCACTACCATATCTCACACCCTCTACCCTTAGGGCATTTTCCCAAGGGACAGGAGCACATTTGGAGTCCTCCAAAATCCAGTTGACTGTGCTTAGGACAGAGCCTGGCACTTAGTAAACACGATCTAAATTTATTTCCCATCCAGGCTGCCTCTTGAGGTCCCAGTTCAGCCAAAGAGAGCCTCCTACAAATATAAACTCCCAGGACTGATAGGGAAGAGGGTGCTGACCAGCAGGAGCTGAGCTGATTTGAAAACAGCATTTCCAATGAATGCAGATGACAGAAAAGACAATCATGGCTCTGTGGAGGATTGTTTGAGGCTTCCCTACCCTCTCCTGGTAGAGATGGGGGCTAGAGTAGAATTTCTTCACAGCGTCAGAAAATTTTTTTATAGGGTTCTTTTTGTTTAATTTTGTTGTTACAAAGGAGGGTTCCATCTCGGGTAAGAGAGGTTATTATTTCCAAGAAGACCAGGGTGTAGCACAAAAGGCATCAATAAAACTTTTTTCTTTTTCTTTTACTTTCTTTTTACTCCAATCACCTGTAAAAACGTTTCCAACTTTTTAAAAACAATTTTGAGTATTAGTAAAACTTATATGTAAAAAATAGATACATTCTAGAGCGTCTAGCTCTGGTTGAGCCCAGTTCAGGAAAATGAAACTGATACAGACTCTCTTATGGAGGAATGTCCTGGGGTGGAGTTAAGGCAGAAATAAAGTAGTAAAGTCCTCAGCCACTTGACCACTGAGCTTTCAGTTTCCTCACTCTCTCAGCACAGGCTATGGACAACATTCAGGACAGGCTGTGGAATACCCAAGCAAGGGACCTGGACAGGTACATTGAGGAGTACCTCTTGCCTAATACCATTTTCCGGACAGAGATCAGATGTGCCATTGACATCATCTGCTCCTTCCTAAAGGAGAGATGCTTCCAAGATCTTGGAAAGTCGGTTCGGGTGACCAAGGTTGTGAAGGTGAGCCCAGAGCTGCTTTCTTTTTCTGCTTATCTGAGAATTTGGACAAGGGAAGAAGGGTGAAGGTAGGGAGAAGTTCCAGGCAGGGGGAGGATCCTCTGGAGGCCCTTAGAAATTAGGTTTGGAACACAGGAATGAGCAGAGCAGAGGTGGGATTTCCAGAGTAGGAATTCTGAGGGAGGGGGCAGTTGGTTTTCCATGGCCATTCTCTGTCCCTGGGCCAAGGATCTCTTCCTTCAGGCATAATCTCACTGCTCACTTTCTGCTCCTTTCAGGGAGGTTCATCTGGCAAAGGCACAGCCCTGAGAGGATGCTCCGATGCAGACTTGGTGGTATTTCTCAGCAATCTCAAAAGCTTTCGGGACCAGATAGATCACCGAAATGAGTTCATTGAGGAAATTAAGAAACAGCTGAAAACATGTCAGCATGAGCAAGGGTGGAAGTTTAAAGTCAAGTTTGAGGTCAATTCCAGGGCCAACCCTCGAGTGCTCAGCTTTACTCTGAAGTCAACCAAGATCAGTCAGTGGGTGGACTTTGATGTGCTTCCAGCCTTTGATGTTCTAGGTAAGAAGTCCTCAACCTGATTCCTGGGTCCCCCAGCCCAGGTTGAAGACACACCACCACCAGAAGAGCAAACCCTGCCCAGGTCTTTCCCCTCAGCCCCAACTTCAGCTGACTTCTCTCAACAGCCTATAAATAAGCATTAATTAAGTATGTAATGGATGGCAGGCCCTGTGCTGAATTCTGGGGACACAAAGAAAGAAAGAGACCAATCTATGCTCTTAAGGACTTATAGTCTAATGGGAGAGACAACTTGTAAACAACCACGTGTACAAACACACTATATAGTGGATAAATTAGAACTAATCAATAGAGGGAAGGTATTAAAATTTAAATAAAGGGGATCAGAAAGGGCTTCCTTTTGAAGGAAGGATTTTAATTGGAATTTAAAGGAGATCAGGAAAGCTGGAAAGCAGAGATGAGGAGGAAGATCATTTCAGGAATGGAGGACAGCCAGAAAATGCTTGGAGTTGGGAGAAGGTCTGTCCTGTTTGACAAACATCGAGGATGCTAGTATTACTGGATCATAGATTACATGGCAGGGGAGTGGAAGAAGACTGGAGAGCTTGGAAGTGGGGGGTACATGGTTATGAAGGGCTTTGAATGTGAAACAGAGAACCTTAAATTTGAAACTGGAGGTAACAGGCTGCCACTGGAGTAGATTCAATTGAGGAAGATCCTTCTGAGAGCTGAGAGGAAGATGCCTCTAGTGGGGAGTGACTTGTAGACTGGAAACCATATTCAATAGTCTAGGTGTGAGGTCATGAGGAACTGTCCTAAGGTGAAGGAAGTGTCTATCAGAGGAGAGAAGAGGACACACCAGAGCAAGGCTGTGATGGGAGTATGGAGGAGAGATGAGGTGAAGGCAAAATCAACAAGATTTTCAACATGCTGATATGGGTCTGGTGGGGCAAGCTAGAGTTAGAAGTGGAAGATGACTCTTGGGTTTTGAGTTTGGATGACTGGGATGGTAGAGTTTCCCTTGATAGTAATAAGGAATGGAAAGGGAGAATGTTTGGAGGAAATCTAGAAATGTTGAGTTTGAGATGTCTGTGAGATATGCAGTTTGATTTGTCTGAAGGGCATTTGGAGATGGAAATCACTTACAGATAGATGAGTAAGTAGCCTTGAGGATCATCAGCAAAGAAATTATGATTGAATATATGGGAAATAATGAGATCAGAATTCCCCGTGTTGGTTCACACCCAAAGCAGCCAAGAACTTTCTACCGGGAGCTGTGGCATTTTTGTCTCTTTCATATTGGGTCTATTACAGGGTAGAAGAAAGACAGAGAACACCTAAAGCAATGGGTGCCCATAGCAGTGAGAAGGCAAAAACAATATAGTAGGCCAGTGGATGGGACTGGAGATGTTTAGCCTTGATATGAGAAGAATCATGGGGATAGGAGAAGAATCTTCAAGTATTTGATGGAATTTAATTGGGAAGAGTGATTGGACTAGTGTTGCTTGGCCATAGAGGGAGGAGCTAGGATGTCAAGAAAAACTTTCAAGCAATTAGAACTTTTAAAATGTTGAACAGACTGTTTTAGTGATAGATTCTTTTTATTAAAAGTCTTTAAGGGGGTACCTAGGTGAATCAGTGGATAGAACACAAAGCCTGGAGATGGGAGGTCCTGGGTTCAAAATTGACCTACCTGTATGACTCTGGGCAAGTCACTTATCCTTCATTGCCTAGCCCTTACCCCTCATCTGTAATACTTAGTATTGATTCCAAGCAAGAAGGTAAGGGTAGTTTTTAAATAAAAAGAATTCTTTAAGCAAAGATTATGTGGTTACTGGATAGATTGATGGTAGCCAGATATATGACAAATAGAAAAATAAAGCACTTACTAGGCATGCCAAGCACTTTTTCACTGGAGTTTCAAAGAGCAATAAAGGAAGGGCAACTAGGTGGTTCAGGGGGATTGAGATCCAGGTCCAGAGGCAGGAAGGCCAGGGTTCAAATCCATTCTCAAATACTTTCTAGCTATGACCCTGGGCAAGTCACTTAACCCTTACCATCTTTTGCCTTGGAAGCAATACACAGTATTGATTCTAAGATGGAAGGTAAGGGTTAAAAAAAGACAAAGACAAGTAAAGGAACAGCCTTATATTCCACAGGAGATTGGTGATAAGACAAGACAGGGGACAATGGTTTTGAGTCTAGAAGATAGTATAAAGGTGTATTTGTTCACTAAGGGATGGAGATAGTGAAGGGAGGAGAGGGTAACCAGTTCAGGGTGATGGCTTAGGAAAGAACTGATGAGGTTAGAGTGGTGATTGTGCTGAGGATGAACAGGTTTGGTAAGGCAGAGGTAGAGATGACATGATAAAAGATCATGATGAGAGGGAGGAATTTTTGAGTTTGGGAATATGAAAGTAGAATATTTGAGAGTATAGCTAAAATGGAGCAGGAAATGAGTAGATCAGGAAAATGAGTACTTAGATATTGGAGAGAGTCTCAATTTCTATGTTGATATAATGCCAGAAATCTGTCCAATCTATCATAAAACAACTGAGGCAGAGCTTTGAGCCAATAACTATTTATTAAAGGAACCGATCCCCTTCACCAAATAGGATCCCAAGCCTCCCTCGAGGTCCTAGATCCTATTCCCACCCCCTCTTCCAAGGTACAAGATTTATTGTCTTTAAGTTCAAACAATAATCTATTGGCGTAGTCCTTTCAGGACCGGTACAATTCGAAATATACATTTTCGTTGGTGATTAAAATTAGGCAGGAGCAGGGGTGACCACTTCCAGCTCATTTCTCCAGAAATGAGGCAGGGTCCCCAGAGTAGAAACATGTAGCAAAAGACTCTTGTGGAAGAGTTAAGCAGGTTATGTTTTACCGAAGAGTAGCCAGTCAAGTGAAGGGGCTAGAGATTGAGGGCTCTCGAAATAGCCAGAAATTTCCCACTTAAATTTATGATCATCTTGTGCCATGAAGAATAACCTTGTGAAATCCTGCCCCGTGAGGAACTTAGATAATCAAAGCTAGGGTGGGGAACCCTTTAACTGTGACTGAATAAAGGGCAAGTCCTACTATGCTTCATAATCTAACAGGAAGAAAGCTTACTCAGCTGTTTAACCTAACAGCCATAATAACCTAACTAATCATAATGGTATTGTGCAATTGGAGTCAGCTGATTATCCTTAACTTCACCAAATGTAGAGTAATGTCTCTTAATTCAAGGATAAATACCGGATAAATGCTGTGAAGCTCAGGAGGGCTTGACTCATAGCAGGAGGAAGATCTAGCCTGGGAGAGTCCAGACTGGAAGATGAAGCTAGGAATTCTGAGTGGGTCTGGTCTGCTCAGGAGCATTGGAGATGGCCCTAGAGCTAGAGAGGGGCCATCAGTGGGCATGCAGGGTCCAGAGCTTCCTGGAAAGTATCAGGAGGGAAGGAACAGGTCAGAGATCTGGGTAAAGCTGCCTGTGGGAGAGTTTACATGGGTGGGGGCCACTGGCTTGTGAATGAGTCCACCAAGGGAGGAAGCACTCCTTGGAGCCATATAATGGGGGGTTTTCAAAATGTTAGGGCCTTATTCCAAAGCCCTGGTTGCTCCCCCTTGGTTACCGTGCTGTCACTTGCTATTCTTTTGGACCTCGAGGAAGACTTTTTCCCATTTTCTCACCGGTGAAACCAAGGAATTGGGCTAAAAGATCTCTAAGCTCCTTCCCAGCTCCAAATCCCAATGACCTAGTGCTATGATTAATGGTGATTCACAATAAACTCTTGTTTTCTAGAACTCATAAATAAGCACATACAACTAGAATTGTATTTTAAGTGGGGACTTCTTACTGATAGGCACCCAGAGATATGTCTAGGGGAAATTTTGCCCCACCTCAAATCCAATTCCTCCTCTGAAAATAGTTGTTTGGAAAACTCCAAGAGTAGATAAAAATCACAAAGACCACAATTTGGCCCCCTCCTTTCTTTATCTCCTACTGTTCTCCAGTGTAATGATACATTGAAGAGGGATTATTACATTAATTTCCTTTAAGTATCAGTTCAAAGAATAGCTAAGGTGGCTCAGTGGATAGAGTGCCAGGCCTGGGAGATCCTGGGTTAAAATTTGACTTCGGACACTTCCTAGTTGTAATACCCTGGGCAAGTCACTTGACCCCCACTGCCTAGCCCTTACCACTCTTCTGCCTTGGAACCAATACACAGTATTGATTCTAAAACGGAAGGTGAGGGTTTAAAAAAAAACAAAACAGAAGGTAAAGGTTTTTGTTTTGAGCCAGATGTCTGAGTCAAATTTGAACCCAGAACCTCCCATTTCTAGGCCTGGCTCTCAATCCACTGAGCTACCCAGCTGTCCCCAGAAGGTAAAGGTTTAAAAACAAAACACAACTCAGTTCAAATTCCACCTTCTGAAAAAGACTCTTTTTCGCCACCCATTCCCCCCCCTCAATTTCCCCCCAATCACCTCTTATTTCTAATGTAAATACTGGCCTTGTACCTAGTTAATTGTATGTTGTTGCTTCCTTTAGAATATCAACTCCTGAAGGGTAGGCATGGTGGTTTTGCCCTTCTTTGTTACTTTAGCACTTAGCCCAGTGCCTGGCCTAGAATAAACAATAAACTCTTTAATAATAATAATTATTATTATATAAATATTATATAACAAACAACCAAAAGAAATAAGTCTTAAAATCAGCATTAATTAATTAGTAATAAAGTTAATAAACCAACTGACTAATAACAACATGCTTCAATGTTCCCAAAGTGTTTGACAGACCCCATCTTATATGTGTCTCACAAGCTGTGAGTTAGCCTCTAGGAACATCATTGAACCCTTTTTCTTAGAAGACAGAACTGAGGTTCAGAGAAGCTGTCACTTGCCCACGGCCACCCAGAGAAGCAACAGAAGTGGCCATCTATGAACTCCTTCTTCTTGTTACGAAGTCCAACACGCTCTCGTCTTAGCAGTGATACCCTTTGCTCTTGCTAGGCTGACTTTCTCAGTACCTTGTGGCCATGCCACATTCATCAAAACTATGTGCTCTCATTCATACTCTTCTCCCTGCCTAAAATGTTTTCTTCCTGATCTTCTTCAAATTCAACCTACCAATTCTCTGAAGTCTGCCCTGATACTATATCCTCTGCTGGACTCTTATTACAGACTGTCTCACCTTATTTGTGTGCAAGGCAGTGAGGTTGCAGAGGCAAAGAAGGATGGAGTATCTGGGGTCCAAGGGGGAATCCTGCCTTGGATCCTGTGTGACTTGTGGGCAAGTCAATCCACCTCTCAGAGATTTAATTTCTAAATTGGGACATCGATCATTTGACTACCCACTTCACATGTCTGTTGTAAAGTAAATGCTTTTCAAACACTAAAATATTTCTCGGATAGAACCTGACTTCTGCTCCTTCCCCACATGATCCCAGCACAGAGGAGATGCTGAAGACACTGGCTGAATTGAACTGGTTTTCCCTAACAGGTCAACTGACCACAGACTTCAGGAAACCTGACCCCCAGATCTACATCAATCTCATAAGAGAATCCCAGACAGCAGGAGAATTCTCTACCTGCTTCACAGAACTACAGAAGCAATTCCTCAGCCAGAGATGCCCCAAGCTCAAAAGTCTGATCCGATTGGTGAAACACTGGTACAAAATGGTAAGAATCTTCTTGGTTATCTAGGGTGGGATAAGGTCTCACCACTGCTTCCCTGCTGTGGCAATTGCCAGGTCATTTTATTGTCTGGGCAATTCCAGTGGCCTCCTCCTTGGCCTTCTTGCCTCTAGTCTATCCTCCTTTCAGTTGCCAAAAGGCTTTTTCTTGGGGTGGACCTCCAACCATGTTATCCCTCCTGCTGCCCATTCAAAAACTTCAGCTATTACTGATTGCTTCTAGGATCAAATATAAAATCTTCTGTTTGGTCCTCAACCATTAGGACTCCTTTCTTTCTTTCTTTCTTTCTCTCTTTCTCTCTCTCTCTTTCTTTCTTTCTTTCTTTCTTTCTTTCTTTCTTTCTCTCTTTCTTTCTCTCTTTCTTTCTTTCTCTCTTTCTCTCTTTCTTTCTTTCTTTCTTTCTTTCTCTCTCTCTTTCTCTCTCTCTCTTTCTTTCTCTCTCTCTCTTTCTCTCTCTCTTTCTCTCTTTCTCTCTCTCTTTCTCTCTCTTTCTCTCTTTCTCTCTCTCTTTCTCTCTCTCTCTCTTTCTCTCTCTCTCTTTCTCTCTCTCTCTCTTTCTCTCTCTCTCTCTCTCTTTCTCTCTCTTTCTCTCTCTCTCTTTCTCTCTCTTTTTCTCTCTCTCTCTTCCTCTCTCTCTCTCTCTCTCTCTCTCTTTCTCTCTTCCTCTCTCTCTCTCTTTCTCTCTCTCTTTCTCTCTTCCTCTCTTCCTCTCTTCCTCTCTCTTCCTTCCTTCCTTCCCTCCTTTCCTCTCTTCCTCCTTCCCTCCTTTTGTCTCTCTCCTTCTCTCCTCTCTTTCCCCCTCTCTCTTTTTCTCCTTCCTTCCTTCCTTCCTTCCTTCCTTCCTTCCTTCCTTCCTTCCTTCCTTCCTTCCTTCCTTCCTTCCTTCCTTCCTTCCTTCCTTCCTTCCTTCCTTCCTTCCTCCCTCTCTTTTTCTCCCTCCCCCCCTTCCTTCCTCCCTCTGATAAAATGAAGGTGTTGGACTAGATAATCTTGGAGATCACTTCCAACATTGACAAACTAAAGGCTAAAGTGAGTTTTCAGTCCTATGCTGCCCCTGCTTCTATTTCTGCAGAGACAGCTAGAAAAGGAAAAGAGAATGCTAAGAATTGTAGTTTGAGAACTGTCTCCAAACAACCCCAGGAACAGAAGTCCATGGTGTCCCATAGAGTCACACATGACTGCATTACAACCACCACCATCACAACACTTAGACTGTAGAAGAGAAAGCTCAAGGTGATAATAACTGTCTTCACATATTAAAGGATTGTTTTATGCAAAACTGATTACACCTGTTCTGCTTGGCTCCAGAAAGTAGAATGTGGAGCAATAGGCAGAGGCTGCAGGGAAGTCAAGTTGAGAGATTGATTAAATATTTACTATGTGCCAGCCACAGTGTTAAGCACTCAAGAATCTAATGGGGGAGACAGCATGCAAACACTTATGTACAAACAAGATATAGATAGGATGATTTGGAGACAATCAATAGAGGGAAGGTACTAGCATTAAGGAAAATCAGAGAAGGCTTCATGTAGAAGGTAAGCTTTTAGCTGGAACCTGAAGGAAGTCCAGGAAGCCAGGAGGCAGATATGCGAAGAGAAATAATCCAGCCATAGAATATATTATGCAAAGAACAGCAAGTAAGGCTAGTTCACTGTAAGGAAAAACTTCCTAACAATTAAAGGTCACCACAAAGTAGAATCATCTCCAGAAATATGGCCAAGACCCCCTCCCTGGCCCCCTCCAAGTCACAGCTAGATGACCACTTAGTCAGGATGATTCCTGGAGGAGACAGCTTCTGTAGTCTCTTCCAGCTGATATGGTATCACTTGGTATTTACCATCATTCTCAGTTGCTTCTTCTTACTTCTCAGTGCAAGGAGATAATGGACTCCCTCCCTCCTCAATATGCTCTGGAGCTCCTGACTGTCTATGCTTGGGAGCATGGGAGCCAGGAAACTAGATTTATCACAGCCCAAGGCTTCCAGACAGTCCTATACCTGATCCAGAAATACCAAGAACTCATGATCTACTGGACCATCAATTATGACATTGATAATGAGGCCATTACGGATTACCTCTGTCGTCAGCTGCGGAAACACAGGTAGCAGAGATACGGTGTCCCTTACCCTGGGCATTGGCAAAACTTCCCAACTGATGGCTCCAGGCTCCTGAGACTCCATCCATAAAACCACAAATCAAGCCCCTAATTTGTAGCTTTTGCTGATTTCTAAAATGTAAATGTTTGCCTGAAAAATTTAACTCTAAAGAGCCCAATTGGAGCCATGTCCAACATAAGCGGCTTTTCTCCCTACAAGTCTTATCTCCCAGTTTAGAATGCTCCTCAGAATCTGTGTGCTCTAGGGAAGAAAGCACTGGGCTCTGAGTCAGGAGACCAGGACTGAGGGCTGTTGGGGGATGCAACCTGACATTTTTGTGCTCAGGGCAAGCAAAATGAAACCAGTGGGGTGGGGGTGGGCAGGGGATGCTAGGAAAGTGTGTAATATGTTTCAGGGGGACAGGACCAGAAGATCCTCAGTCTTAAAACTGGACTAAGATTTTAGGACACCCTAAATTTTTGATAACTGTCTTTCAGTATAATGGTTTTTTTTTGTGATCCCCTGTATTTTATGAGCTTAAAAACATTCTTCTGAGGAGTCTCTAAGTCTTCACTAGATGTCCAAAGGAGGATAAAACATAGAAAACATTAGGAACTCCTGTTTTAAGGGGCAGCTAGGTGACTCAGTGGACAGAGCACCAGGCCTGAAGAGAGGAGGTCCTGGGTTCAAATTTTATTCAGATGCTCCCTCTCTGTGTCACCCTAGGCAAGTCATTTAACCCATTGCCTTACCACTCTTCTACCTTGGAACTGATATTTGTTATTAATTCTAATATGGAAGGTACAGGTTGTTTTTTTTTAAACTCCATTTTTAAGACTTAACTTTCAGGGGGCAGCTGGGTGGCTCAGTGGATTTAGAGCCAGGCCTAGAGATGGGAGGTCCTAGGTTCAAATCTGGCTCAGACATTTCCCAGCTGTGTGACCCTGGGCAAGTCACTTAACCCTCATTGCCTAGCCTTACACTCTTCTGCCTTGGAGTCAATACTCAGGGTTTAAAAAAAGAGACAACTTTCAGAGAAGGTGTAGACCTACACGGATAGAGGGAATTTTCTCACCTGAGAGTTCCCTATACCAGTGAAATCACAGGTTCTGTTCTCCTGTAGTAGTCTTGATGTGGGAGAAACACACCCAAATTTGTAGCAGGGTCTCACCCCAAGAATAGGAGACTCAAACTCCATTCAGTCCAGAAGTAAGAAAAGAATTTTAGTTGAAGAAGTGATTTTTGGTGGTGGGATAGCAGGTGGAATAGTCTTGGGCTAATCAGGAAGCCCTAGGGCTGATGGATAAGCTCACGGGCTAGTAGAGTAGCCTCTTTGGAGCTGATAGTATGGAATAGCAGCTCCACTATAAAAATGGCAGCTTCCTCCGAGGAGTGGAGCTTCTATCAAGAAGAGGCAGCTTCCATACCCTGTGGATCAGGGTTGGCATATTTATTGGGGTCTGGTAGCTTGGAATCTCCCATTCCAAACTCAGGTGGAAGGATGTTTTGGGGGTTGTTGCCATAGGGAATAAGGAGCACGTGCCAGATTAGGGGATTCTTCTGGAATGCCAGAGTCCCCAGTGTATAGGTTCCATGTTCCCCCATTGTCCACCCAGTCTTCATTTGTCAATGCAGGAGAGGTCTCACCCTTCTAGAGTGAGAACATGGGGTAGGGGAAGTGATGCGGTACATTGGAGGACCACCATAGGGAACGATTTCTGAGAACAATATGAGTACTTAATAAAACAGATTAGGCACGAAGCTGATGCCCAGTATAGAATATTAACGATCCAGTATACAGAATGGGAAATTGATCAGTCTACAATTCATACTTGCCTAATGCTGAAACTACAGCTTTTGCAGTTGTTTAACTAGTGCTAACTGGTGAGAAATGCAAGATTGCAGAGTATGAGGGCCTGTGCCTGTTCCTGCCCCTCACTGCCCACATCAGTCTCAGCTTTTTCTTTTTTTTAACCCAAATGTGCATAGGGGATGGGGAAGAGGGGTTAAGAGGTGGAAAAGCCAGGGGAGCATTCCCATTGGTTGTTCTCCTGTGCTGAGTGATTATTTCCTTTAGGATGGGACCCACCAGCTCATCTCTGCACATTGATCAATCACAAAACTCATGTGCCAGGCATATCTAGGGAGGAACAGGGCTGGAACAAGTGACTTCTTGGCTCTCTGGGAGGAATCTCTTCCTTAGCCTAAACTCTCTGCCCTACCCTACAGGCCAGTGATCCTGGACCCAGCTGATCCAACTGGTGATGTGGGAGGTGGAAGTCGATGGCGCTGGGACAAGCTGGCACAAGAAGCTCAAAGGTGGTCATCTGCCCCTTGTTTTCAAAACTATGATGGGACCAGGGTAGAGCCATGGAGAGTGCCGGTGAGTCAGAGCCTTCTTGTGTGTGTTTGAGAGAGAAAGGAGGGAGAGAGAGAGAGAGAGACAGAGACAGAGACAGAGACAGAGAGACAGAGACAGAAACAGAGACAGGGACAGAGAGAGGGGGGAAGAGAGGGGGAGAGAGGGAGAGAGAGAGGAAGGGAGAGGGAGAGGGAGAGAGAGAGAGAGAAAGAGAGAGACAGAGACAGGGACAGAGAGGAGGGGGGGAAGAGAGGGGGAGAGAGGGAGGGAAAAAGGAAGGGAGAGGGGGGGAGAGAGGGAGGAAGGAGGGGGAGACAGGAAGATAGGGAGTCAGGGAGGGGGGGAGAGTGTGAGGAGAGAGAACAAAAAAGAACACAAGAGAACACACTGCCTTGGGACTTAGGTGAGCTTTCCTGGTCCCCAGAACTGAACAGAGTCCTTCTATTAGATAGATGCTAAATCCCCCAGTAAACCCTGGAGCAGTCATTTCCCAAGACCTGTTAGTGACCTCAGACTCATTAGAAGATCACATTAGCTTTTGGTTTTAGCTTTTCACAGTCACATTGCTGGGTCCTGTCCATTTTGTACTATCCCCATTTGACAGACATGGCAACTGACCCTCAGGGAGGATAAATGTGTTGAATAAGGCCATGTGGCCTGTCAGTGGGAGAAACAGGACCAGTATTTAGGCTTTGCTCCACTTTGAGACTTCCCTAGAGCCCAGGGAGTCCCTCCCACCCTGCCCCATGCTTCCCTATCAGGAGCAAGATGGCTCCTCTAAAGCAAAAGTGTTTATCTCATGTTTTCAGGTGGAGCAGACCCTGGAAGCCAGCAAGGTCTTGAACCTAATCAACAAGCCATAGCTACAGGCAGACATGCATCATCTTCAGAATCCTCCACACCAGGATGCAATGTTTGGGACCCTATAACACCCCCCTCCCCATAACAGGGTCAGGACACGCCTGTTTTGTTTCTGCTTCTGGAATATGTGTTTGGATTAGTGGAGAGAATGCTAATGTGCCCCAGAAGTGTGTGTGTGTGTGGGTGCAAGTTGGCTTACATTCTTCATTCTTTGGAGGGACACCCATGAAGTTCCAGATTCTCTTTGAGGAGAAACCCCTGGAGAAAGAGAGAAGACATTTGGAATGACAGCTGTGAAAGGGAAACTGACTTCTCAGTGTGCCCCTGATTGGGAGCTCACTCCCCTCATCTTTGGGAAATTGCCTTTTAGGGGAGGCTGGGACCACCCTACGGGTGAGCTCCAAGATCTTCTTCCCAGTGGGAGAGCTCCTTTACTATGTATCTCCTGCCATATTTAAATCTGTATGGTTTTCTGATTTCTGTTTGCTAATTATTTGAATAAATGGATTTATCAGCTGAATATTCCCTAATCATGGTTATCATGCGCATAACTAAGGTTTGGTGGAAAGAGGCCAAGCCAGTAGGTCTTCTCACCTTTTTAATGTAAACATAAAAATCTTGCTCCTAGATAAGTAATATTTAAGGGGGGGGGGGGGCAACAGATAGCTATAATTCCAGGCCAGTACTCTGCCTTAGAGGAGAACAGAGAGGCCAAGCTTGTGGCCCTTCTCCTGAACCCCTCCAGGAAGTAGAGAAAGATGGCATAGTGGATGGAGTGCCAGGCCTGGCAGAAGGAGGACCTTGGTTCAAATCTGGCTTCAGACACTTCCTTGCTGTGTGACCCTGGGCAAAACCCACTTTGCTTACCTCTTGCCCTTCTGTCATAGAGGTGTCTCTGGGGCCGGAGGTACAGACTTAATAGAGACAGAGAGAGAAAGAAGGGTGGGCAAGATTCCAGATAGAGCTATTATGCCTCCTAGAGCCAAGCTGACTATACACTTGGGCATCCTAGATGAATAGACACCTGATGTGGGGGGCTCATAGCTTACAAGTGAAGTAGGTGTGCTTGCCTATAAAGCTATGTTTGTTGGAGTATTTGGCTTTGGAAAAGTAGAAGATATTCAGCCAAGAAGACTTCTTGGAGAAAATGGCATTTCAGTGCTAGAGTGGAATATAACAGGGAAGGAGCAGAGATAAAAGGAAGAAAAGAACCTCTTGGCAGAGGTGGGGTAAAGTGAGACTGTGAGTCTCAAGGGCTTGGAACAGAAACATGAAGAAAGAAGAAAGAAAGAGACACTTTCTGATAGGGCCAATGGAGCAAGTGAGCAGGAACTTACTTTGGTGAAGAAGGGGACAAAAGAGAAAGTGAAGGTTTGTGGGGCAGTGTATGAGTGCCAGGGCAGCTAGGTAGGCACCATAATGCATAGGGTGCTGAGTCTGGAGTCAGGAAGTTCAAATCTTGCCTCAGATATTTGCTAGCTATATGACCCTGGCCAAGTCACTTCACCCTGTTTGCCTCAGTTTCCTTATCTATCAAATGAGCTGGAGAATTAAATGGCAAACCAGTATCTCTTCCAAGAAAACCTCAAATAGGGTCATGAAGAGTTGGGCACAATTGAACAGCTGAATAAGTATGAGTTCCTTGGTCATCCTTATTTTTCCTTATGGGCTTTGAGATTATTTTGTACTGGTGTGTTGGGAATCACAGTCTCAGGGTGCAAAAATGGCTGCAGAGTCAACACCTTTTATTTTCCTGGTCTTCCACCTAGGAGAGGGACAAAGGAAAAGATCAGTGGTTTAAAGGCCAGGAGCAAGAAGGTGGAGGAAAAGTAAAGACTCAAATAATCCACATTGGAGATAATCAGTCTTTGATTAATGAGATCTGTCAAATTAGTGAACATGCAAATTGTTATTCTTGTCAGAGATGCCAGCCTCTGGTCCTGAGCCAGAATTTATACCTTGCATCCATAGAACTGATGGAGGCAGTGCAACACAGTGAATGGCATTCTGGTCTTGAAGTTAGGAAGAACTGGGTCCAAATCTTGAGTGATATTTATGAGCAATGTGATAGCCCACTCCTTCTAGTGGTTCTGCAAAATTTTTTCATCCCTCTTCAAGTCTCCCCCTTCTCTTTCAGCTGAGTACCTTGCTTCACATTTCACTGAAAAAATTGTGACTGTTGGCTGAAGCCTCTCTCTTTTCTCCTTATCTCACCAGATGTTCTCTGCTACTGTCTCCTCCTTTACCCCTATCTCCCATGAAGAGGTGGCCCTTCTCCTTGTCAAATCACTATGTATACAAGTTATCCCATTCCATTCTTCTGTCTCCAGCAAAGTGATCCTTCTAACATCCCCACTTTCTCATTGATCTTCAGTCTCTCCCATTCCATTGGCTACAAAAAATGTTTATTTCTCCCCATCCTCAAAAAACTCTCACTTAATTCCTCCCTCCCTCCTAACATCTCATCTCTCTGTGTTTTGTGTCTAAATTCCTTAAGAAGGCCAAGGATCTCCTAAATGCCAAATCCAATGGCCTTTTCCCAATACTCTGATACTCCCCTTGACTTCTCTGCAGCATTTGGCAGTGTCATCATTCTCTTCTTGATATTCTCCTTTCTCTAGGTTTTAAGGATACCCCTCTCCTGATTCTCCTCCAACCTGACCAATCCTTCTTGGTCTCTTTTGTTGCATCTTCAACCAGGCCACATCCACTAATTTTGGTGGACCCAAAAGGTTCTGTCTCATCTTTCTAAACTATTTTGTTTGGTGAGGCTCATCCTATGGTTTCAATGATCATCTCTATGCAGATGACTCTCACATCTACTTGTCAAACCCTAATCTCTTTCCCCACTTCTAGTCTCACCTCTCTAGCTACCTCCTAGTCATCCCAACTTGGTTGTCACATAGACATCTTAAACTCAATCAAGTCCAAAACTTGACTCTTTGCCTCTGCCTCTCTTCCTCCCTTTCCTCTTCCTGATGCCCCCAAATGTACCACTATCCTACTAGTCACCCAGGTTCAAATCCTAGGTGTCATCCTTGCCTTCTCACTCATTCAGTTGCCAAACCTATGACTTCTACCTTTGTAACATCTTTTGTATACATCTCCTTTTCTCCTATGACACCCAAATCACCCTGATGAACATACTTTTCATCTCATGTTAAGCCTGCTAATGGGTCTCTTTGCTTCAAGTCTCTCCTTCCATTCACTTGCCAAACTTATCTTCCTAACAGTCTGACCATGTCACTCCCAACTTGTTCAATAAACTCTGATAGTTCCCTATTCCCTCCAGGATCATTTATAGCCTCTTCTCTTTAGCTTTTAAAACCATCATAATCCAGACCCTTCTTACCTTCTCAGTTTTCTACCTTCTCACCCACTTCCATGAACTTTTTGATCTAGTGACACTGGCCTCGGGAAAATTAATACAGAATGAGAATATTTTATGAAATAATTTCCCCTTATTCCTTCTCTCCTCAAGAAGAGTCCAATTCTTTTTTAAGATTTAATTCCATTTATTTAATTAATTAATTTAGAATATTTTTCTATGGTTACAAGATTCATGTTCCTTCCCTTTTCTCCCCCCAACCCCCTTCCATATTCCACTGGGTTTTACTTGTGTCATTGATCCAGACCTATTTCCATATTATTGATATTTGCACTAGGGTGATTGTTTAGAGTCTACATCCCCAATCATATCCCCATCGACCCATGTGATCAAGCAGCTGTTTTTCTTCTGTTTCTTCTCCCACAGTTTCTTCCTTTGAATATGGATAGTGAAGTGAAGAACAGTCTGATTCTAAGGTTTCTGATTCTGAAAGTTTCTCCTCCACCTTATGAAACGGAGTTGCATCCTTCCTTCTTTTGTTTAAATCTTAAAAGGATAACAGGATTAAGGGCAGGGCTGGGAGCCAGGGAGAACTCTGACTCTGTGGCCAAATTGGACAGACATAGTCATGAAATGGGAAGGAAAAAGTATGTGAGGGTCCTCATTCTTTGGACAAAGACTCTCCCCTACCTGGGATGAAATAATGAGGGAAGAGTTGGGATTTCTAAGCCCACCTCTACTTCCGTAGCTATTTATGAATCAGAAATGACTTGGGATATCCAGGGGGGATAGGGAGTGGTGAGATCACAAGGGAGTATATATTAAATAATGGCCTGAGCAGCAGGGATTCCTGCTCTTTTGACCGATCCCCTCCCCCTTTTGCCCTGCTCCCTCTTTTGGGCATCATTTTGGATTATGGAGGGAGTCGACTGGCCAGTTTAGATCGTCTTAAGTAGTCAATCAATAAATTAACTTAGAATTTAAAAATACTGCCTCTTGAGAATTACAATCGTTCCACTCCTTACTATTTCTCCCACGTGACATTCCATCCCTCAATTGAGATTTTTCCCTGGTTATCTCCATTCCTGGAAGGTTCATCCCTCTCATCTCCACTCTTAGCTTCTTTCCTTCACATCTCAGCTAACGTTCTACCTTTTGCAAGAAGCTTTTCCCAGTCCTCCTTCCCTTTCAAACTAATAGGTTTTTGTGAAATAATTTTCCCTTATTCCCCTGCCCCTCAAGAACAGTCTGATTCTAAGGTTTCTGATTCTGAAACAATTTATCTTGTGTGTATCTTGTCCATTCAGAGTTGTTTCTACGTTGTATCCTTTACCAGACTATGAAATCCTTAAACCCAGTGCTTAGCACAGTGCCTGGTATATAGTAGATGCTTAATAAAATGCTAATTGACCGACTAAATAATGAAGTTGTCTCCTGATTAATTATTTAGTCATATTTATTTGGCCACCAGATGGCACTCTGGTTATCTTTGAGTAGTCTACTTCCCTTCATTGATGTGCACTGATGCTTTCTGAAGCCTGGGAGGTACTGAAGACCTACAGCTTCCAGAAAGGTCTAGTGTACAAGCTGGCCTATGGATAAAATTTTCCAAAATTGGAAATCCTTCTTTCCCCTTCTCTTCATTTCCCTACTGATCCTCATTCCCTTGAACTCTTCCCTCAATTGGATTTGAAAATCTCTTTACAAAAATTTTTATTGATGTCTGTTCCCAGAGATTCATGCCATATAACAAATAACAGTTTTAGACCCTTACCTTCTGCCTTAGAAGCAATACTGCATATTGGTTCTAAGAGGGAAGAATGGCAAAGGCTCATCAATGAGGGTTAAGTGACTTGCCCAGGGTCACACAGCTAGGAAGTGTCTGAGGCCAGCTTTGAATCCAAGACTTTCTGTCTCTAAGCCTGGCTCTCAATCCACTGAGCCCTCTAGCTGTCCCTAACAATATTTTTTTTGACATTATTTCTTATTTGGTCAAACATTATTCCTTGGTTACAAAAATCATTTTCTATTCCTCCCTCCCCTCCCACCACCCCTCCCATAGCTGTCACGCAATTCCACTGGGTATTGCATGTGTCCTTGATCAGAACCCATTTCCATGTTGTTGGTATTTGCACTAGGATGTTCATTTAGTCTACATCCCCAACCATATCCCTTCGACCCATGTCATTAAGCAGTTGTTTTTCTTTGGTGTTTTTACTTCCACAGTTTTTCCTCTGAATGTGGATAGTGTTTTTTTCTCCTATATCCCTCTGGGTTGTTCAGGACCACTGCATTGCCACTATTTCCCCCCTTTCTCCTTTCTCCTTCCTTCTTAGAGAATCTCTGCTTATAACAAAAGTTTTTTTTCTTATAAGAGCAGGGGAAAGTGGGGGAGGAATTTCCTTTCAGAATTTCAAACAAAGGTTTGAGATCTGCTGTGGTGATTTTCAAAAAGGGATGAACCCAGTTTATATCCCCTAGTAGTTTTGAAAGTCATTTAAAGTTTTGAGGTGGTCAGTCCTTAATTGTAAGTTGTGGTGAGAGATTTGATTAACTTTTTCAATAGTATGGCCTAGGTACCAAATGGGGAGTTAGTTTTGAATTATATCAGGTGCAATTTTTAACCCATACTTTGACAAATCCTTAACAGTGCTAGCCATGATCTTGTGCAGCTTAGCACTGTCAGGGTGAGTCAGCAGGATGTTCCCTCCCCCCACTTGCCTATGACTTTCTAATGCCAGTACTCTCACTGACATTCCTACAACTAAACTCACATGTCCCTGTGCTACTATTGTTTATCATGTGCTTTTACATGATGATCAAATCATTCTTTGTAGTTATTTATAAACATTTAAAAGTAAGCATCAAGCAAGCTACTGCAAAGAATGATCTAAGGCTAAAAGTGAACTATCTAGAGACTAAACTAGATAGAAGGCAAACTCACTATGAGGAATTGCTCAAGGCTAAAGGGACAATGGCAGAAACTAAAGAACATGAAGCGACTAAATTAGAGGGTGCAACTAATTCAGATAAACCAACTAAATTAAAAATGGAAACTGAAGCATTAGAAAGCAAACCAGCTCATAAGTTTCCTTTAAGGGAGGTAGCCATAGTGTCCCCAGAGCATGGTATAGTGAATCTCATGAGCCACAAAAAATTTACACAAGCTGATATAGATAGTTTTAAGAAAAATATTCCATCATATGAAGAAGAACCCATGGGTGTTGTAAAGCAGTTCAAGCATTTGGTTAAGCTTTACAATCCTTCTTATGTGGACTTTGATATTCTTATGAATGAATTATTAACAAAAAGGTAGAAATAGCAGATTATACAGGATACTAATAATAACCCCCGAATTGCTGATTGCCCAACTTGGGATCCTGATTGGGAATATAACTCTTTTGCAGGGTACAGAGACTTAACTACAGCCAGAGAGACAATAATTGAAACTATGAGGCAGAATTCCAGACACCCAGGAACCTGGTCTAAATTTGAGTACCTAAAGCAGGAAGTGGGAGAGACTCCCTCCACTTTCCTCTATTCAATTATTGACTGTGCAGAAAAATGGATTGGGTTAGATACTTTAACAGATGAAAACATAAATCATAATCATAGGCAGTTTGTGAAAATGCATGCCCTATGGTCTGAAATTATTTTTGCAGTAACTGTCCAAATTGGCTTGACATGGGTCTTGATGAAATTAGTAGAATTGCAAACTATATTTTCCAAGATAAGAAAGATAGGCATTCAGAAGAGAAAATGATATAATTGATAACATAACCAAAGAAATTAGAGAGCTTAGACAAAAACTGAAATCCAATGAAGTACAAGGGAAAATGGTAGCTGCACTAAGAACTTATAGACAACCCAGAAATAATTACAACCCCAGACAATACCAACAAATCCCAAGATGTTTTCTTTGTAACAGACCTGGTCGTGTCATGAGAGAATGCAGAATTAGGGGACAATTCTTTGGACAAAGCTTCAGGGGAAACCAAGGCAATAGATTTAATTACTTTAATGGATTCAGGCAAAATGGATATAGAAATTATGGGTTTAATAATGGATTTAATAATGCATTCCAGTATGGGAGACCAAACTACCCAAATTATTTTGATACTGGATGCTACCATAATTCCCAACAAGCCACAGACCTGACTACCATGCAAGAGTATATCAAAGCAGGTGCTCATCCAAAATATTCCCAAGTAGCTGGTGGAAATCCCCAAAAACTTGATATACTAAAAGGTACAACTTCATTATGAAGGTGTGCCAAGGCCTGTGCAGTTAAAAATATAGTATATGGAGAAAATGGACTAGGAAGTATGGGCAATGGAATAAAAACTAATGAAAGTGACAAGGAGATTTTAAAAACATGGGAAATTAGTGCAGGAGAAATCAATGACAAATTAGAGAATAAGGAACAGGAACAAGTGTTGAGTTTTCCTGATCCTAGTGTATTAGCTCCCGTGATACCTGTCCATTCTCCAGAAAATAGCACAGAACCCGATGTAACCCTAAAAATAGGAACACAAGTTTATGATTGTCTCTTAGACACAGGTGCTGCCGAATCTATGTTGCAGAAATCCCCTGAGGAGTACAAAGAAGTAGGTTAAATGGAAATTGTGGGTGTGCCAGGTGTCTATTAGGTCATGCACTCCATATGATAAAACCAGGAGATTCAGTTTACATAAAAAACTTTAATTATTAAGTGTATATTAGAGAAAGAAACATGACTGCATTGATCATATGTGAAAAAAGCAACAGTGGAAGAAGAGATTACTTCAAACAACATGGCTGTAGTCAAAAAGAGAAGAAGAAGAATGAATGAATGAATGAATGAATGAATGAATGAATGAATGAAATGGAGACAGATCAAGATCAAGACAAAGGAGAAGACAACATAGAAGAAACATAGATGACAGCTAAAAGGACAATTGAACTACAACAGACATTCAAAAAAATCAGCACAGAGAAGAGGAACACAGACTGATTGGGCACATGGATTGTAACATTTTTGTGCCATTCTGACATTACACAGTTTCACTATAGTTGCAAACAGACACTATATAGTAACAACATGAAGATAGAAGACAGTATCAGAGGAGGTGACTTTAAAGAATTAGTAAATATTCACTACAAAATAACATACATATAGGACATATTTCTCATAAACTCTGCAACATTATAACCAGATGATGACTATCCATATAAATAAATACAGATAAATCACCTTGGGAAAATAATAATAATTATACACATTAAAATAATAAAATCTTATCTCACAGGAAGACTATGTATTCCTTGGAGATAAAATCAAGAAAACATACATAACTTTCTAGAGAAAATCTTTAAGTTTTTCTTATACTATCTTAAGGGGGGGAGTTTATTTTACTCTTGAAACATGTAAATATTTTATACATAACATATACATAAATGTAGAAACTATACAGATCTGTATATTTATACAGATGTGTATATAGTTAAATTATTTATAGTTTCTTTCTTCATATTCAAGCCATTCACCCATTCTGAGTTTATCTTGGTGTAGGGTGTGAGATGTTGATCCAAAAGTAATCTCTCCCATATTGGGGAGTTTCTCAGCAGTTTTTATCAAATAGTGGATTTTGGTCCCAAAAGCTGGGATCTTTGGGCTTATCAGACTTTCTTGCTAAGATCACTTACCCAAAATCTATTCCACTCATCCTCATTTCTGTCTCTTAGCCAATAACATCTTTCTTTAATGACCACTGCTTTATAGTATAGTTTGAGGCCTGGGACTGCAAGGCCACCTTCCTTTGTATTTTTTCATCATTTCCCTGGATATCCTTGATCTTTTGTTCTCCCGAATAAATTTTGTTATGCTTTTTTCTAATTCAGTAAAAAAGTTTTTTGGTAGTTTGATGGGATTGGCACTAAATAAGTAAATTAATTTGGGTAGGATTGTCATTTTTATTATGTTAGCTCATCCTACCCATGAGCAATCAATGTTTTTCCAATTGTTTAGATCTAGTTTTAATTGTGTGGAGAATGTTTTGTAGTTGTAGTTGTGTTCATATAGTTCCTGTGTTTGTCTGGGCAGATAGATTCCTAAGTATCTTGTATTGTCTAAGGTGATTTTAAATGGAATTTCTCTTTCTAATTCTTGTTGCTGAGATGTATTGGAAATATATAGAAATGCTGATGACTTATGTGGGTTCATTTTGTATCCTGCAACTTTGCTAAAGTTGCTGGTTATTTCTGCTAGCTTTTTAGTTGATTCTCTAGGATTCTTTAAGTAGACCATCATATCAACCAAAAAGAGTGACAGCTTGGTCTCCTCATTGCCAATTTTAATACCTTCAATTTCTTTTTCTTCTCTGATTGCTACTGCTAGTGTTTCTAGTACAATGTCAAATAATAGAGGTGATAATGGGCATCCTTGTTTCACTCCTTATTGGGAAGTCTTCTAATTTATCCCCATTGCAGATGATGTTTGTTGATGGTTTATTATTTTTAAGAAGGGCCCTTCTATTCCTATGCTTTCTAGTGTTTTCAAAGGCTTTTCCTGCATCTATTGAAATAATCATGTAATTTTTGTTGGTTTGCTTGTTGATATGGTCAATTATGTGGACGGTTTTCCTAATATTGAACCATCCTTGCATTCCTGGTATAAATCCTACCTGGTCATAATGAATAACCCTCACGATCACTTGCTGGAGTCTTTTTGCTAGTATTCTATTTAAGTTTTTTGCATCTATGTTCATTAAGGAGATTGGGTTGTTGTTTTCTTTCTCTGTTTTTGACCTGCCTGGTTTTGGAATCAGTACCATATTTGTGTCATAAAAGGAATTTGGTAGAACTTCTTTGCTCAATCTGTCAAGTAATTTGTATAATATTGGGATTAGTTGTTCTTTGAATGTTTGATAGAATTCATTTGTGAATCCATCTGGTACTGGGGATTTTTTCTTAGGGAGTTTTTTGATGGCTTGTTCAATTTCTTTTTCTGATATGGGATTGTTTAGATATTCTATTTCTTCTTCTGTTAATCTAGGCAATTTATATTTTTGTAAATGTTCATCCACATCACTTAGATTGCCATATAATTGAGCACGGTCGTGTTTAATGATTGACTTAATTCCCTCTTTATTAGAGATGAGGTCTCCCTTTTCATCTTTGATACTGTTGATTTAGTTTTCTTCTTTCCTTTTTTAAATTAGATTGACCAGTACTTTGTCGATATTATTTTTTCAAAGTACTGGCTTTTTATTAAATCAATTTACCTTTCAATTTTATTAATTTCTCCTTTTATTTTTAGGATCTCTAATTTAGTGTTCATCTGAGGATTTTTCATTTGTTCACTTTCTAGTTTTTTAATTTGCATGCTCAATTCATTGACCTCTGCCCTCCCTAATTTGTTAATATATGAACTCAAGTACATAAATTTCCCCCTAAGTATTGCTTTGGCTGCATCCCATAGATTTTTGAAAGGATGTCTTATCATTGTCATTTTTTAAATGAAGTTATCAACTGTTTCTATGATTTGTTCTTTAACCAATTTTGGAGAATCATATTATTTAATTTCCAATTAATTTTTGATTTACCTCTCCTCATACCCTTACTAATTATTATTTTTTTGGCATTGTGATCTGAGAAGGTTGCATTTGTTATTTCTGCTCTTTTGGACTTGTTTGCAATGTTTTTATGCCCTGGTATGTACATGGTCAATCTTTGTGAATATATCATGTGCTGCTGAAAAGAAGGTGTATTACTTTTTGTCCTTATTTAATTTTCTCCACATATCTACTAACTAATTTTCTAAAGATTTCATTCACTTCTATTACCTCTTTCTTATTTATTTTTTGGTTTAATTTAGATAGTGCTGATAGAGAAAGTTTCAGGTCTCCCATGAGTGTAGTTTTTCTATTTTATCCTTGAGCTCCACTAGGTTTTCCTTTAGAAGTTTGGATGCTATGCCATTTGGTGCATACATGTTGAATACTGAAATTTCCTCATTGTCTATACTACCTATTATCAGGTTATAATTACCTTCACTCTCTGTTTTGACTAGATCTATTTTTACTTTGGCTTTGTCAGATATCATGATTGAGACTCCAGCCTTCTTTTTTTTAGTCGATGCCCAATAGATTTGGCTCCATTCACTTACTTTTATCCTGTGTGTCTACCTTCCTCATGTGTGTTTCTTGTATATAGCATATGGTAGGATTTTGGTTTCTTATCCACTCTGCTATTTGCTTGTATTTTATGGATGAGTTTTTTCCATTCATATTCAGAGTTATGATTACCAGCTGTGTATTTCCCAGCATTTTGATTTCCATTTCTAGTCTTGCCCTTTCTTCTTTCACTATTTCCTTCTAAACCAGTGTTTTGTTTTTAATCATTCCCCCTAATTCACACCCTTATTTTCCTTCCCTTTCTACCTGCCTCCTTTCTTATTCCCCTCTTATTTTCTTTACAATCTTTTTAAACTACTTTCCACCTTCTCCCTCTCTTGTATTGCGTCCCTCCCCACCAGTCGGTCTGTTACCCTTCTACTTCTCTCTAGGGTGAAAATCAGTTCTCTGCCCCTAATGGATTTGACTGTTCTTCCCTCTTTGAGTCAATTTCAATGAACATAAGAATTGAGTATTTCCAATCTCCAACCTCTTTACCTTTCCAGTGTATTTGGTGTTCTCCCTCACTCCTGCCATGCACTTCTATATGACATAAATTTACCCCATTTTGTTTCTTTTCCCATTTCTCTTAGTATTAACCTCTTTTATAACTCTAGTTATATATATATGTGTGTGTGTGTGTGTACATATATATATATATTTATGCATACATATATCTGTACATATTTATGTCATGGCATTTCATCCTATACAGTTTGTCACTGTTCCCTCTAAATATAATTCTTCTGGCTACCCAGGTGATAATAACAATTTTTAAGAGTTACCAATATCCTCTTTTCTTGATATCATTTTAACTTATTGGGTCCCTTAAAAAAGTTTTCTCTTTTTTGTTTTTGTTTGCCCCCCTTTCTTAATTACCTTTTGATGATTCTCTTGAGTTCTATGTTTGGGCATCAAATTTTCTGTTCAGGTATGGTCTTTCCTTTCTTAATGCTTGTAAGTCTTCTATTTTATTAAATGATCATACTTTCTCCAACAAGAATATAGTCAGTTTTTCTAGGTAGTTGATTTTTGGTTGTAGACGTAGTCCCCTTGCTTTCCAGAATAACATATTCCTTGCCTTTTTGTCCTTTGGTGTAGATGCAGCAATTCTGTATTATCCTAACTGTAGTTTCATGGTATCTGGATGACTTCTTCTTAGCAGCTTGTAATATTTTTTTTTCTTGGTTTTGTAGTTTTTGAATTTGTCTATAACATTCCTGGATGCTGTCAGTTGGAGATCAAGTACAGGAGGTGATCTGTGGGTTCTTTCAATCTCCACTTTTCCCTCTTTCTCTAGAATTTTTGGGTAGTTTTCTTGCATAATTTCCTATAGAATGATGTCTAGGCTTTTTCTTTTGTCATGGTCTTTCAGTAGACGAATGATTCTTTTTTTTTTTTAAACCCTTACCTTCCATCTTGGAGTCAATGGCAGAAGAATCGTAAGGGCTAGGCAATGGGTGTCAAGTGACTTGCCCAGGGTCACACAGCTGAGAAGTGTCTGAGGCCAGATTTGAACCTAGAACATCCTGTCTCTACGCCTCACTCTCAATCCACTGAGACACCCAGCTGCCCCCATAGACCAATGATTCTTAAATTGTCTTTCCTCGATCTGTTTTCTAAATTTTCTGTTTTGTGGATGAGGTGTTTCATATTTTCCTCAATTTTTACATTCTTTTGATTTTGTTTTATAGTTTCCTGTTGCCTTGTGAAGTCATTTGATTCTAATTACTGTACTCTGGTTTTTAAAGACTGAATTTCATCCCTGGCTTTTTGGTCATCCTTCTCCTTCTGGTTTGATTTTCCTTGAAGGTCATCTTTCATTTTCTTTGCCTCCTCTTTCATCTCCTTTGCCTCATTTTCAAGCTGATTAATTTTTTCTTTCAAGACACTATTTTCTCATTTTAGTTCATGTGCCTCTGTTTCCAGATGACTTATCTTGCTTTTTGATTTCTTTCCCAGTTGTCTTCAGCATCTTTTAATTGTGTTTTGAATTGTATTTTGAATTCTTCAAGGTCCATCTCTGGCCATCTTGGGCAATGTGTTCTAAAATAATCCCTAATAACTTTGTAAGAGTTATTGACAAAGTGCCTCTAACTTGTCTTATGCAATTTTCTTTAGATAGGTCAAAATCCAGGTATCTACCCCCAAAAGCGATTATTCTGTCCATGAATCTAGAGGGTGTCTCTTCCTCATTTTGCTTAATCTTTTCAAATTCTGTCCACTTATCTGTACTGTCTGTACATTCCTTCATTGCTGTTATGATGGCCTCTCTACAATAGTATAGTTGTAAAAGATCCTCAGAGTCATTATAGTCCCATTTGGAATCCTGAGATGGCCAATGTGCTGCATTACACCCCCAGGTTTTGTTGATATGAGCAATTATTTTATTTTTCTCATGTTCAGTTGAAAAAGCCTGTAGCAAGTTTTCAATGTCTTTATAAGATGGATTATATTGAAAAAAAAATGTCTGTCATGTTTTTTGTTACCAGAAAGAGATTTTATTCATATGTGGGAACATTCATTGTAAATTCATTTATTTCTTGGGGAGTAAATGGTATATTGTGCCTTAAAGTCACCACATCCCCATTCTGTCCTATTTCAGGTTCTTCTCTTAGAGGAAACAGGCCTCTGGTTGAATTTTCTACCTGTGAGTCATTTCGACTAGGATGAGTTTTTCTAGGGGGACGAGATCTCCTTTGGCCTGGAATTTGGTTTTGTGTAGGAGAAGGAACATGAGAAACTGGGATTGCAGGGGAAGGGTTTTGGGGATTACATTCAGCCAAAATTTGCAGAACATGAGAGAAGCAGTCTGTTAACTGAGCTATAGGGAAGGTGTTTTCCATCTCTATTTCGAGGAAGGAAATTTCCATATTCAAAGTTTCAGAAACAGGTCTGTTTCTGGTAGGGTGGATGTCTGCCAATTGATCCTGTAAGAAACATTTTAAATTTTCTAATTGGGCTTGCATTTTATCCTCAATTTTTTTGGTGTTTTTCTGAATTTGAGCTTCAAATGATTTTTTAATGTTAGCATCTCTAAACACAGTACTGAAGAGTACAAAAATGAATGATATTACCTAATAATATGAAAAATTGGAGGTATGCTGGATTCCTCAATGTCCCTAATTATTCAACTGCCATATAAATGTCAAAGAATAATATTTATTTATACACACACACATATAGTAATTATTTTTCTAGGAGACTTCACAAAACATGTGGGGAACAGGACAAAGCCAAAACTTTCTACAGGTTTTTCCCACTCCTAATCTAGGCAGTTGTTCCCTAAGGGAAAGGAGGTTTAGAAACAGCTCTCCCATCCAGGACCTTAGGGCCCCATTGCTAAGATTTAAAACAGCTGTGTTCTATCTAATTTAAGGAAAGAGGGAGAAAAGAAAAAAATTCAATCCAAATTTACTTACCTCAATAGCTGATCAAAATAGGCTATTAAAAAGGATAGTCACAGTAGAAAAAATATTTAGGAAAGTTAAGAAGATTGAGGGTATTTCGTCACAACCGATGTGGTCAGCCAAACTGTAAAGGGTGAAATTATGGCTGAGACTGAATGTATAATTATTTTTGGTCACCAAGGATTTTATTTATAAAAATCCTAATGAAAAAAACCAAATAATAAAATACTCAAGTCAGCTGGAAATTTTATGGTGATATATTTGATATAGTGGAGAAGATTAAGAAGAAGGGAGAAGGAAAGGGTGAAGGATTTCTCCCCCTGCCTGGCTGGTACTGAGTGGGAAGATTAGAAGATCTATAAAGTAAGGGTTTGGAGTGTGAAGGAGGAAGGAATCAACCTGAACTCCAAAAGGGGCTCAGCTGAGATGCCTTAACCTGAATCAGGTCAAGGACAAAACTCACCACCAAAACCCAGACAAATAACTGCCACCACTCCCAAGATGTTGGAACACCTAGCATGCTGCCAGCCAGTCACCTCTCCAGGGAAAGATGAAGAGACAGGAAGTGATGTGCCTTATATCGACAGTTTTACATCACTTTCCTGTGTCTCATCTGTACCAATGAGGACTTATGAGGACTTAGCTTGACTTAGGACCGCCCAGAGGTCTGTCCTTTCTTCTGCACATGTCTGTTGAAGGCCATCTCCTCAGATAATTAAATCTTGAGTTTGATGCAAACCTTCAAAATCTTGTTAAACTGAGTAGGGTGGAGAAATGTGGACTTCCCAAGACCTGATTCTGTTATTCCAAGTATCTCCACTGTTACTGATCGGGAAATAGCTAAATCAAATCTTCTAAAGAATGGTCTGATTAGGGTGGAGTAGTTTTAAAATTCACACCTCTGACTTGTTTGCCTTGCCCACCAAATAAAGCCATATTTGGCTCAATGAGTTCTTTCCTCCATATTTTTCTTTCAGCATCAAGAGTTACCAAGGCAGGGAGTGCAATGGAGTATCCCTGGCATCCAACTTTCCTCAGTCATGACACTGTAAAGCTCTACTATTGATTTTCTGTTTTCTTGGCTCTGCCCATAGTAGGTGATGTGATCAACCCTTTGATAGATATAACCAAGCCTTGAACAAGAGAAAGCTACTGGATATGAGACCCTTCCCCAAAGTTAGGAGGCAAGACATTTATATAATTCCAGCTATTCAGTCCATCAGATCTTTTTTCTGGAGACTGATGTTATTTTTCATCATCAGTCCTTGGGATTCTCTTGGATCACTGTATTGGTAAGAATAGCTATAGCAGTAATTATCACAGCTGTTCATCATACAATATAATGGTTACTGTATATAACTGTCTCTTGGTTCTGCTCACATCACTGAATCAGTCTCTGTAGATCTGTTCCAGGTTTTCTGAAATCATCCTTCTCACCATTTCTTATAGCATGAAAGTAATCCATCACAAACATAAACTTATTCACTCATTCTCCAACAGACAGACAATGCCTCAATATCCAATTCTTTACTACTACCAGAAGATCTGGAATAAACATTTTTGTAGAAGTAGGTCTTTTTTACCTTTCTGTCTCTTCAGAATTCAGATCTAGTAGTGGTATTGCTGGATCAAAAGGTATGCACAGTTTTAGAGTCTTTCCATCATAATTAAGATATTATTTTAAAGTCATTTGGTGGGAAATTCAATAGAGGTTGGGTGAGTCCTTGCCTTTCCTTTATCATCTCGGCTCTGCCTCCTTGCTGGTGTTTCTTCATGGATTTGTTTTTAAAATGATTAAGAACCCAGATTATATTTCCCAGCCTTATTGAATCTTTATTCTTCCACACATTATGTTTCAGTCAACCAACCTAATCCCTCTGCCCCATCCAGAACTTGTCATCTCTCACCTCTACACCTTTGTCCAGGCCAACCTTAATGTACTTTATGTTCCACTCCACCTCTAAAAACTCTGAACTTCTTGACTCAAGCAGCTTCTCCTACAGGATGGTTTTACCAAGATAAAAATAATAATACTGTCTAAAATCATTTATTCAGGAGTATAACTAAACTACTAAAGTATATTATAGAAGTATAAAATCTAATAAATTTATAAGGAATATGAAAAAGTCAAGAATTTCAAGAAATAATGCAAAGGGAAGACTCCAACAAGATCTACTTTCCTTCCTTATCTATTCCCTCACTCCCTCCTTCCTTCTTTCCCTTTCTTTCTTTCCTCCCTTCTTCCCTCTTATCTTTCATTTCTTCTTCCTTTCAAGGGAAGAGAGCATGGTGGGTGAAGAAAAACTAAATTTTGGCCTTTGAACTAAAATACAATTAAATAAGAAAGAAAGAAAGAAAGAAAGAAAGAAAGAAAGAAAGAAAGATAGTCTAATTAGCAATAGTCGAATTCTCAGATAAAGCTGTAACAAGGAAAGTCCTAGAGAGCACAGATATCCCAAAAGCATCCCAAGAAAATGTTAAAAGGGTACTAAATGGAAACAACCCAAACCAAGGAATTGTAATATCAAGATGAAAATAATATTTTCAAGTGCTTCCATCCAATTCAGGGCCACACAAGCATATTGCCAGAAGTCTGCAAGTATGTGGAGTAAAGTCATAGCACAGGAGATGGAACTCAGAAAAACTTGAAAGACCTGATACCTACCCAGTCTTGGCCATGACCTATCAGAAGCAGCCAGTAACACATTAGAGAGAGCACTAAGCCTGGAGTTAGGAAGAGCTGAGTTAAAAACCAGTCTCAGGCACTGTCTGGTTGTGTGATTCTAGCAAAGTCAATTAATATCTGTTTGCCTCGGTTTAACTGTCAAAGGCAATAATTGACTTTAGTAATTCATTTTGGGATTTAGAAATTAAATACCTGGAGACCACCTAATTAATATATTCGAGTCCAATCACAATTAATTTTAACAAGGGTTTGGGTTTTAGGGACACCTCATACACCTCTACCCACTCTCCACCTTCTATCACCTCATCATCATTAAACTTTAACTTCAATCACAGTCAGATAAGGGAAGACCTTTATTACAGGGGGTCATAGAGGAAACTGGAAGCAAGAGACAATTGATCAGCCACACTCTGTTTCTGTCAGACACCCTGCTGTACTGCTTGGATCAAGGGGGGAGGCTTTTGCCCCAGGAGATGCTGTGCCCTTCCAATGTGCATACAGAAAATTTGTAACACCTGAGCTACATTCCCAGCATCCTTTTAAACTACTTCCTTATTTTACGCAAGTATGCTTAGGAGATAAATTTGGCTGAGACCCACGCTGTGAGGTTCTTATATTCACAGACAAGTACCGAAGTTTGGCTATCATCCTGGCTCCCCCTATCCCTGAGAGTGAAGGTACAATCATCCTAGGGAATCACACTTCCCTATCACACAAAAATCTAGTCCTTTTTTCTCTCTTATACTACAACAACTTCCTGTAGTCTTGGTTGAAAATGGGTAAGTAAAATATTACTGTATTCTGTCCTATAGACTTGTGGGATAGAAATTACTTTAATTGGACCCTAATACAAGGGCCTGTTAGAAATTTATTAATCTGGACCCTAATACAAGGGCCCATTATGAATCTATTCTTGTTTACTCAAATTTTTATATACATAGATTTTTGATATTTTGATTCTGATTTTGAATTTTGTCTTTCCCTCAAAAGTAATTTTTCTTCCATTTGTTTCTATTTTATGTTTTTGGGTTTTTTCCTCTTGATAATTGACTCATACATCCCATAACTCAACTATGCATCCTGAGTTGAACTGGGTGTTTCTCCACACCCTCTTAAGGGGACATTGTATTTTCATAAAAATCCAAGATTTAAAATTTTTTTTCAAAGAAAAAATATTCAAATAAAAAATCCAGAGAATGAACTGTTTGCTGAAAGATGCCTGCAAAACCTACACCACATCAAAAAGATCCAGAATGAACTTTGGAGTGTGGTTGACTGAACTGAAGGTTGATTGAACATTTATTTTGAATGTTTGAATGTACACTCTTATGCCAAAGGGAACTGCCCCGTAATTGGTTTTTGTCAATACACCCAGCAAAACATTGGTTTTGCTTTCCCTCTCTTCTATTTCCCACTCATCTCTAACTATTGTAGTTTCCTCTTAGAAGGTGAAATTTTGTATGCACCTGTAGTTAGAAGATTTTAGAGGTACAAGATGATTATAAGTGATCAACTGGAGAGACTAGTCTCCCAATCATCATCAAGGGGATTGTGAAATTGAGATTTTTGCTACCCTGCTTATTCTTTAGAATATTAGCCACCAGGAATGTATACATCCCTACTTAAGGATTAAGTATGGGGGAGGAAGGTCTATGACCTGTGTGTGCTAGCAAGTGACAAATCAGAAACAACTGACTGCCCCCCTGGGCAGTCTTAAGCCAAGTTTAAGCCACTATTGGTACATGTAAGACACAAGAAGTGACATAAAGAACTGCCTTTATATTTCGTGGTCACTTCCTGTGAAGGGGTCTTTGCCTTGGAACTTGACTATGGAGGAGTTCAGGCTTGAGATCTGAGATTGCTTGCCTTTGGACTGCCATGTGGAGAGTGAAAAAAGGATGACTCCCTTTCGTTGGCTTTCTGGAGGTACCAAGCTCTGGAGAGGCCCATCATCTTGGGACTCCCTTTCCCTTGGCTTTCTAGAGTCACTAATCTCTGGAGAGACCCCCTAATCTTGGAGGAGGCCTCAGGGCTTGAAGCCTTGTTAAATTTAATCCTCTGCCTCCCACTCCTTGCTGGTGTCTCTGAATTCCTGCCTGGTTCAGACCAGGCTAGAGTGGCTATCTCTCTCTCTCTTTCTCATTTCTTTAAATTCTTCCCTCTATTATAAATAAAGTACCATTAAAGCCATTCTGACTTGAGTAACTCATTGGGATTTAGTATCTTAAATCCCTGGGGAACAACTCTCAAATATTCAGTCCAACCACAAATTTTACCCCTAATAATAAGAAGGGGATAGGACTATACCCTGAATAGAAGCCTATATAAGGTCCCCAAAGAGATGAAGACACTTTCCCAGATTTATTCTGTAACTGATGTCATGGGAATGGGACTACTGTGAATTTTCTGCAAATATTGTGCATTTGTGTGTGCATATAAATGCAAATATTAGTTTATTTGTAATTCATTTGTAGAGCTGATGTATATAATATCATATATCTCTGGTATATATTAAATAGAGTGTTAACAGTGGTTTCCAAACATCCTTGTTTCTTTTTGTCTACAAACTATATACATATGCATGTGTACCCACACATATGTATATGCTAATCCTTCCTTGGCAAAGTCTTCGCATGATTCAATAGTGCAGGCCTTCTTTCCTCATCTGCATTCAGAATAACAGAACCTCAGACATCCCTATCTTCTCCAGGAAAGCCTGAAAATGCTCATTTTCATTGCCAGAAATATTGCTTGAGGATCAAAAATCTGTGGTGACAGAGAAGGGGGTCCACAGGCAACTCTTGTCTCTTGTCTAAATTGAAGGACATTGCAATTTCATTGATATTGTCACTGCTGATTTTGTTGAAATCTCTAAGGTTTGTACTTTTCTTTTAGATGCACTAGGGAATCTGTCCTATAGAGTAGAAATGGGGTGTCATGGGTCACTAAATACTTCTTTCCCACTGAAGATACTTCTGGGTCTCTCCTGAAAGAGGAATGTAGTTATGAGTTGCAAGGGTTTGATTGACAGAAGCATATGACTGGAATCTTAAGAGCCTGGGAGTGTTGGAATCTTGGGGATTCAGTTGGGAAAGTAATTGTCTCTTTGGATCTAGAGAGGAAAGGAGAAAGACATGTGGCTGAATATGTCAGAAGATCAATTCCCAAGACACTAGCCTGTGAAGATCCTTTGGCTGTGGTGAGGAGTTATTCTTCAATCATCTGCTGGTCAGAGATTGAGGAGCTGTCTTCAACTTGAAGGAGTTATCATGTGTGGACATTTCACCTTGAATTCCTGTTTTGCTTCTCAGAGACTATTGTAAGATCCACGTTACCAGTTTGATTTGCCTTAGGATATTAGAGTAATTAGATAGAATTATTATTTTTAGGAGTTAAAATTAAGGGTATAAAGATAAGATCACCCTCTCCCTCACTTTCCTTTCCCAAAACCCTCTCCCTAATTTCTAATAAATACAAGCTATTTAAATATTAATACTTATGTTTTCCCTATTTACCTTCCTAAAATACTAGTATTACAGGAATGAGGCTGAAATACAGTAACAAAATCTAAGGATTTGAGGGATCTAAAATGAGAGAGGGGCAAGTTGCACCAACAGTTTCAATGAAACTTAATTTCTTCTTTTTCTTCTCCTTTTGGTGGCTGCCTGCTTTGCCTACCACTTCGTTTCAACATTGCAGCATGAGATCACTTTGTAAGAACAGCTCTTATGCTCTTTTCAGTCCCCCTGGGCAGCCATTTGATGGACTGAGAAGGAAGAGAGAAAAGGCTAAGGAAGGGAACTAAAGGGGGATGAGTAGGAGCAGAGATTCTTTCAACTCAAGTGGGAATTTGTTGTCTTACTGTCAAAGGGAAATCTGCTTCTCTTTGGATGCTCCATGGCTGCACATGCATGGCTTTAGCTGGTCCCAAAGACTGATGACTGCTGAGGAGATAATTTCCTCTGGCATACCAGGATTGAGGCAATGAGTTTAACAACTCCAGGATCCCAATGACCAGCACAGAGACCACAGAATGAAATAGATCCACCAGTTAAAATTCTTTAAGAATGATGAATAGTCATTCTATACTATTGACTTGAATTGAACTCTCAGTTCAATAAATCCCTAGATCTGTGTTCATCATTGTTTAGATGAAATGTTTTCTACATAAACTTTCTACATAAACTAATCCATCAGACCTTATTTTTAGGCCAAATGTAAGATATTATATTTATCCTATTAATTTTTATTTAAACTAGCCTAATATGTAAGTGCAATGATATGATTTGGGGTGATGATTCTGTGATCCAATGTGTCAGTGATTACTCCATGCTTGATATCATCATAAAATCTTATTAGACTATAATGTTCTTTTCCCAAAGAATTTACAAAAATTTCATATCACACATAAGTTGTTCACACTCCCTGGAGAAGACCTTTAGAGAGCTTCTTCCAACTTGTCACTGAATTTAGCAAACCCTTGTCTTTGGTGCTGTAAAGATTAAAATTTAGGGGAGATGGGGAGACTGAGGCAGGTAGAAATTAGTTTCTCTCTGCAAGGAGTATTATATTTTTTAGAGGTTTATTAAAGGTTAAAGATTAAAAAATATAGAGACTTCCGGTTAAGATGGCGGCTTAGAGAAAGCTAAAGTTCAGATCTCCGGAAAACCCTTCCCGACCTATCTCAAACTATAAGCTCCTAAGGCGCCGAAATTCAAAACGATCAACAGCACAGACCCTGGGAACCCTCCTCCTGGACCTGGACCCGGATCAAAAGGTACGGCTCCCCTCAAAAGCCAGAACCCGAGATCACTCGGACCTCAGGGGTAGGAGCGCAGAGTCCAAGGCTCCCGGAAGCCGCAGCCCAGCCGGGCTCAGAGAGCAGGGTCCTCCGAACAACAACCCTCAGGGCCTTCTACCCGAGTCCGGGTGAAAGTTACTGCCTGGGGCTTCGGCTGCAGAGAGCTGGTCGAAACAACAGCAACCCTCAGGGCGGGCAAGACAGCCTCACGGGCTGGATCCTGCTATCCAAGTCTCAGTGAAAGTCCCTGTCCTCAGAGCTTGGGTTAGCTGCAGCCCATCCCCCCGCAGGCCGACGAAACAGCCTCACGGCCAGCGATTCTGAAGGCAACTTCCGGAAAGCAACGTGGTCCGACCCTTCCATTCCAGTTCCAGTGAGGCATATTCAGTTTAACCCAGGGAAAGATCATAGAACCATCTGCCCAGGACTAAAGCCTCTGAACACCAGACGGAGACAAGAAAAGCTAATCCTCCACATTCAGAGATGGCAAATTCCACAGAACCACAGAAGCCCCAAAATACCAAGAAAAATAAGAAGAAAGGGGCGACTTTGGACACATTCTATGGAGCCAAAATACAAAATACAGAGCAGATAGAAGATAATATAAAAGAAAATGCTCCAAAACCTCCCAAAGGAAATGGAAACCCTCCACAAACCTATGAAGAATTTGAATCAGAAATGACCAAAAAGATGGAAGCCTTCTGGGAGGAAAAGTTGGAAATAATGCAAAAGAAATTCACGCATCTACAAAACCGTTATGATGAAACTGAAAAGGAAAACCAGGCTTTAAAAGCCAGAATCAGGCAGCTGGAAGACAACGATCGTGTAAAAGAGCAAGAATTAATAAAGCAAAGCCAAAATACCAAGAAATTAGAAGAGAACATAAAATATCTCACCGACAAGGTGATAGATCTGGAAAATAGAGGGAGAAGGGATAATTTAAGAATAATTGGACTCCCAGAAAAGCCAGAAATAAACACCAAACTGGACATGGTGATACAAGATATAATCAAAGAAAATTGCCCAGAGATTCTAGAACAAGGGGGCAATACAGCCACTGACAGAGCTCACAGAACACCTTCTACACTAAACCCCCAAAAGACAACTCCCAGGAATGTAATTGCCAAATTCCAAAGCTATCAAACAAAAGAAAAAATCCTACAGGAAGCCAGAAAAAGACAATTTAGATATAAAGGAATGCCAATCAGGGTCACACAAGACCTTGCAAGTTCTACTCTGAATGATCGTAAGGCATGGAACATGATCTTCAGAAAGGCAAGAGAGCTGGGTCTCCAACCAAGAATCAGCTACCCAGCAAAACTGACTATATACTTCCAAGGGAAAGTATGGGCATTCAACAAAATAGAAGACTTCCAACTTTTTGCAAAGAAAAGACCAGAGCTATGTGGAAAGTTTGATACCGAAAATCAAAGAGCAAGGAATACCTGAAAAGGTAAATATTAAGGAAAGGGGAAAATGCTATCTTCTTTTACTCAAACTCTCTTCTATAAGGACTACATTTATATCAACCTATGTATACTAATATGTGGGGAAAATGTAATGTATAAATAGGGGGTAAAGAAAGACCAAATAGAATAATCATTCTCACACAAAGATTCACATGGGAAGGGGAGGGGAAGAAAACTCCTATAAGAAGGAGAGGAAGAGAGGGGGGGGTTTACTTAAACCTCAATCTCAGGGAAATCAACTCTGAGAGGGAAAAACATCCAGATCCATTGGGATCTTGAATTCTATCTTACCCAACAAGGGTAAGGAGAAGGGAAAACCAAGGGGGGGAGGGGGAGAGGGAGAACAAAAAGGGAGGGAAAGAGAGGGGGGAGGTGGAGGGAACAAAAAGGGAGGGACTAAAAAGGGAAACATCAAGGGAGGGGACAAGGGGGACTGTTTCAAAGTAAATCACTGGACTAAAAGGTAGAGCCGAAGAAGAAAAGGTTAAAATTAGGGAAGGCAATCAAAATGCCAGGGAGTCCACAAATGACAATCATAACTTTGAACGTGAATGGAATGAACTCACCCATAAAACGTAGACGAATAGCAGAATGGATTAGAATCCAAAACCCTACCATATGTTGTCTTCAAGAAACACACATGAGGCGGGTTGATACCCACAAGGTCAGAATTAAAGGATGGAGTAAGACCTTCTGGGCCTCAACTGATAGAAAGAAGGCAGGAGTGGTAATCATGATATCTGATAAAGCCAATGCAAAAATAGACCTGATCAAAAGGGATAGGGAAGGTAATTATATTTTGTTAAAAGGGACTATAGACAATGAGGAAATATCATTAATCAATATGTATGCACCAAATAATATAGCACCCAAATTTCTAATGGAGAAACTAGGAGAATTGAAGGAAGAAATAGACAATAAAACCATACTAGTGGGAGACTTAAACCAACCATTATCAAATTTAGATAAATCAAATCAAAAAATAAATAAGAAAGAGGTAAAAGAAGTGAATGAAATCTTAGAAAAATTAGAATTAATAGACATATGGAGAAAAATAAATAGGGATAAAAAGGAATACACCTTCTTCTCAGTACCACATAGCACATTCACAAAAATTGACCATACATTAGGTCACAGAAACATAGCACACAAATGCAGAAAAGCAGAAATAATGAATGCAGCCTTCTCAGATCACAAGGCAATAAAAATAATGATTAGTAATGGTACATGGAAAACCAAATCTAAAACCAATTGGAAATTAAACAATATGATACTCCAAAACCGTTTAGTTAAAGAAGAAATCATAGAAACAATTAATAATTTCATCGAGGAAAATGACAATGGCGAAACATCCTTTCAAACCTTTTGGGATGCAGCCAAAGCGGTAATCAGAGGTAAATTCATATCCCTGAATGCTTATATTAACAAACAAGGGAGAGCAGAGATCAATCAATTGGAAATGCAAATGAAAAAACTCGAAAGCGATCAAATTAAAAACCCCCAGCAGAAAACCAAATTAGAAATCCTAAAAATTAAGGGAGAAATTAATAAAATCGAAAGTGATAGAACTATTGATTTAATAAATGAGACAAGAAGCTGGTACTTTGAAAAAACAAACAAAATAGACAAGGTACTGGTCAATCTAATTAAAAAAAGGAAAGAAGAAAAGCAAATTCACAGCATTAAAGATGAAAAGGGGGACAGCACCTCCGATGAAGAGGAAATTAAGGCAATCATTAGAAATTACTTTGCCCAATTATATGGCAATAAATACACCAATTTAGGAGAAATGGATGAATATATACAAAAATACAAACTGCCTAGACTAACAGAAGAGGAAATAGAATTCCTAAATAATCCCATATCAGAAATTGAAATCCAACAAGCCATCAAAGAACTTCCTAAGAAAAAATCCCCAGGGCCTGATGGATTCACCTGTGAATTCTATCAAACATTCAGAGAACAGTTAATCCCAATACTATACAAACTATTTGACATAATAAGCAAAGAGGGAGTTCTACCAAACTCCTTTTACGACACAAACATGGTACTGATTCCAAAACCAGGCAGGTCAAAAACAGAGAAAGAAAACTATAGGCCAATCTCCCTAATGAATATAGATGCAAAAATCTTAAATAGGATACTAGCAAAAAGACTCCAGCAAGTGATCAGAAGGATCATTCACCATGATCAAGTAGGATTCATACCAGGGATGCAGGGCTGGTTCAACATTAGGAAAACCATCCACATAATTGACCACATCAACAAGCAAACTAGCAAGAACCACATGATTATTTCAATAGATGCAGAAAAAGCCTTTGATAAAATACAACACCCATTCCTATTAAAAACACTAGAAAGCATAGGAATAGAAGGGTCATTCCTAAAAATAATAAACAGTATATATCTAAAACCAACAGCTAATATCATCTGCAATGGGGATAAACTAGATGCATTCCCAATAAGATCAGGAGTAAAACAAGGATGCCCATTATCACCTCTACTATTTGACATTGTACTAGAAACACTAGCAGTAGCAATTAGAGAAGATAAAGGAATTGAAGGCATCACAATAGGCAAGGAGGAGACCAAGTTATCACTCTTTGCGGATGACATGATGGTCTACTTAAAGAATCCTAGAGATTCAACCAAAAAGCTAATTGAAATAATCAACAACTTTAGCAAAGTTGCAGGATACAAAATAAACCCACATAAATCATCAGCTTTTCTATATATCTCCAACACAGCTCAGCAGCAAGAACTAGAAAGAGAAATCCCATTCAAAATCACCTTAGACAAAATAAAATACCTAGGAATCTACCTCCCAAGACAAACACAGGAACTATATGAACACAACTACAAAACACTCTCCACACAACTAAAACTAGACTTGAGCAATTGGAAAAAACATTAACTGCTCATGGGTAGGACGAGCCAATATAATAAAAATGACCATCCTACCCAAACTTATTTATCTATTTAGTGCCATACCCATTGAACTACCAAAATACTTCTTCACTGATTTAGAAAAAACCATAACAAAGTTCATTTGGAAGAACAAAAGATCAAGGATATCCAGGGAAATAATGAAAAAAAAAACACATATGATGGGGACCTTGCAGTCCCTGACCTAAAACTATATTACAAAGCAGCAGTCATCAAAACAATTTGGTACTGGCTAAGAAACAGAAAGGAAGATCAGTGGAATAGACTGGGGGAAAGCGACCTCAGCAAGACAGTATACGATAAACCCAAAGATCCCAGCTTTTGGGACAAAAATCCACTATTCGATAAAAACTGCTGGGAAAATTGGAAGACAGTGTGGGAGAGACTAGGAATAGATCAACACCTCACACCCTACACCAAGATAAATTCAAAATGGGTGAGTGACTTAAACATAAAGAAGGAAACCATAAGTAAATTGGGTAAACACAGAATAGTATACATGTCAGACCTTTGGGAGGGGAAAGGCTTTAAAACCAAGCAAGATATAGAAAGAATCACAAAATGTAAAATAAATAATTTTGACTACATCAAACTAAAAAGCTTTTGTACAAACAAAACCAATATAACTAAAATCAGAAGGGAAACAACAAATTGGGAAAAAATCTTCATAGAAACCTCTGACAAAGGTTTAATTACTCATATTTATAATGAGCTAAATCAATTGTACAAAAAATCAAGCCATTCTCCAATTGATAAATGGGCAAGGGAAATGGATAGGCAGTTCTCAGATAAAGAAATCAAAACTATTAACAAGCACATGAAGAAGTGCTCCACATCTCTTATAATCAGAGAGATGCAAATCAAAACAACTCTGAGGTATCACCTCACACCTAGCAGATTGGCTAACATAACAGCAAAGGAAAGTAATGAATGCTGGAGGGGATGTGGCAAAGTAGGGACATTAATTCATTGCTGGTGGAGCTGTGAACTGATCCAACCATTCTGGAGGGCAATTTGGAACTATGCCCAAAGGGCGACAAAAGAATGTCTACCCTTTGACCCAGCCATAGCACTGCTGGGTCTGTACCCCAAAGAGATAATGGACACAAAGACTTGTACAAAAATATTCATAGCTGTGCTCTTTGTGGTGGCCCAAAACTGGAAAACGAGGGGATGCCCATCAATTGGGGAATGGCTGAACAAACTGTGGTATATGTTGGTGATGGAATACTATTGTGCTAAAAGGAATAATAAAGTGGAGAAGTTCCATGGAGACTGGAACAACCTCCAGGAAGTGATGCAGAGCGAGAGGAGCAGAACCAGGAGAACATTGTACACAGAGACTAATACACTGTGGTATAATCGAACGTAATGGACTTCTCCATTAGTGGCGGTGTAATGTCCCTGAACAACTTGCAGGGATTCAGGAGAAAAAAAACACCATTCATAAGCAAAGGATAAACTATGGGAGTGGAAACACCGAGAAAAAGCAACTGCCTGAATACAGAGGTTGAGGGGACATGACAGAGGATAGACTCTAAATGAACACTCTAATGCAAATACTATCAACAAAGCAATGGGTTCAAATCAAGAAAACATCTAATGCCCAGTGGACTTACGCGTCGGCTATGGGGGGTGGGGGGGGGGGGAGGAAAAGAAAATGATCTATGTCTTTAACGAATAATGCTTGGAAATGATCAAATAAAATATATTTTTTAAAAAAAAGATTAAAAAATATACAAGTAAGAAACATGTGCCTAGGCTAGAGGCCTAGACAAAATAACCTCACTTCATGGAAGAGACGCCTCTGCTCCAAAACGGAAGTCCAAAACAGCCGAGAGAGCCCTCAAAAGCCTTTGAATCAGCTTAAATACCTTCTTGTTCTCAGCCCAGGTGAGATTACAAGGCATTCTGGGGAAGTGGAGCAAAGGCTCATGGGGATTGTAGTCCTGTATTCGAGTCTATTTTTTACAGTGCTGCTATTCAATTAGTGGTGAATTGACATCTTGGACAAGTATTTCAGTCAACATCTCTCCATGGCTTTGCTAACATTTTTTGGTTTGTTTCATTGTGTTTTCATTTTTTAGAGCAAGAGAGATGTTTTGAGTTATTTTGATGAAAGCTTCTTCATCTTTTGCATACCATGCCCACAGCCTACGTTTCTGTAACTGGATCTAAATGGGAAGTGTACGTCTGTAATGAATTGCTCTTAATTAAGACACTCTAGGATTTTGTGATCATTTTATTTTTATTATTATTTTTAACCTACTGAAATACCTTCCAACTGCAAAGTATCACAATAACAAGAATGTGGATGAAATTATCAGCCTCCATTTTAAAAGACTAACTTTATATATAAAAGATTCACTATTTGCCATGCTTTTTAATATCTTTTTTTCTAATTATAGGAAAAAACATCTTTAACTTTAGTCATGTGTTTTTATTATGGGCTCCAAATTGTGTCCCTTTACCCCTCCCTCTTCCCTGAGGAGACAAATTGATATAGATTATACATTTGCAATATCATAACATATATTTTCATGTGAAGGAATAAAGAACTGGGCAAAGTAGTCTCTAAGCAAAATCTGACTTTATTTGGTGGTAAAGGCAAATAAGTCAGAGATCTTTAGATTTCCCCAGTTGAATTCAAAACCCTAAATTGCAGAATAAACACAATTTTAAAGTTTCCCATCACTTCAGAGCTCCCTACCACACAAGAGGTCTCTGAGACCATTTCCAGTCTTCCTGGTCTCTAGGACTATTTCCTGGTCCATTTCCAGATCTCCTGGTCTTTGAGACCATTACTGGATTCTGGTCTCTGTGATCTTTAGATGATATTCTTATCCTCCACCTTTTTTTTAGTTGGTAACTTTTTATTTTTATTTATTTATTTTTAATTTATTTTTTTTAATTTGAGCATTTCCAAACATTATTCACTGGAGACAAAGGTCATTTTCTCCCCCCCCCCCCCCATAGCTGATGCTCAGTTCCACTGGGTTTCACGTGTGTTCTTGATTCGAACCCATTTCCATGTTGTTGGTATTTGCATTAGAGTGTTCATTAAGAGTCTCTCCTCAGACATGTCCCCTCAACCCCTGTAGTCAGGCAGTTGCTTTTGCTCGGCGTTTTTATTCCCACAGTTTGTCCTCTGCTTGTGGATAGTGTTTTTTCTTCTAGATCCCTGCAGAATGTTCAGGGACATTACACTGCCACTAATGGAGAAGTCCATTACATTTGATTGTGCCACAATGTATCAGTCTCTGTACAATGTTCTCCTGGTTCTGCTCCTCTCACTCTGCATCACTTCTTGGAGGTTGTTCCAGTCTCCATGGAATTCCTCCACTTTATTATTCCTTTTAGCACAATAGTACACTTCTTAAATGAATAGGTTTGATATAAAATACATCATGAAATGGATTCACACTCACTTAGGATTAACGTAGTAACTTATTTAGGATTCATATGATAATGCACATCTAAAATTACTATAACAATACAGACACTTGAAATTATAACTCAGATATTCCCCTCGTTGGCATTCTTAGTCTGGTACCATGTACAAACTCTTGCCTAGGACAATATATTAACTAAAACGCACATGATTACAAGATATCAAACTAAAGAGATTCCTAAGCTACTATAAATGAGGTACTGATTAATTAAATTTGCTTCTTACAAATATTCATCACAGTATGAAAGAAAACATCATAAAAAGTGAAAAAAGAAAGCAAGGAAAAATGATATGCTTCACTCTGCATTTAGGCTCCAAAAGGGATGATATGAAAACTGGGGATCACTATTTTCCAGGAATATCTGTTGGGATGAGGATCAGAGCAATCATATGGGGGATGGAACCAAAAAGAATAAAAGTATGCCACAATGAGGTTTAGGAAACTAAAGTGGCCTCAGGAATGTGAGACTCATGCTACCCGCCATCGTCTAGATACTTAGTAGTGTCTTCCTCATCTGATCCAAGCCTTCCTTCCATGTCAGGGTCTCACCTGAAGCAGGGGACTCAGAGAGAAATCCTCTTCATTACATAGACCTGAAATTATTTTAAATCTTGTCTGAGACCTTAAAATGTTAGTGAACGTGGACATATGGAGTGGAAGTGGGCAGATCACAAGGCATCAGAGGAAGATGAATGTAAGCAGAGTCATGAGGAGATGCTGAGATAACTTCCCTAAGCAGATATTTTAATACATCTATGCTATGATTGGACAGTTCTAGCATACCACAAACTACAAGGACTTATTTAAGATCTTGATTTCACTTGCTGTACCCTAAATTTCCATTCAGAGGTTCTCACAGTCCCAGGACCACATGCAAAAATTATCACTAGGTAAGTCTCCCCAAGGTCATGTCTTCACTTGTGGGTAGACCTGTTCCTTCTGTCCTGGAGAAGATAGTGTGTAGAAGGGAATAGTGGGCATACTTTGTTACCTTTGGGTATTGGTAAGTTATAGAAATTGGAATCCCAGGGGGAAAATTTTGAGGGAATAATAGAGGAATAAATGCTTCTTTTCTTGCCTTTCTCATTCCCTTATCTCCACATCATTTCCTTTTCCATTATCTTCTTTGTGTCCTCTTACAGTTGTCCCTTCCTTCTCTTTGGTACAATAGGAGAAGACAAATTCATTTTGAAGGGAGTAGGGGAAAAGAATTACTGTAGAGGGCAGCTGGGTGGCTCAGTGAATTAAGAGCCAGACCTATAGATGGGAGGTCCTAGGTTCAAATGTGACCTCAGACACATCCTAGCTGGGTGACCCTGAGCAAGTCACTTAAACACCATTGCCAAGCCCTTACCATTCTTCTGCCTTGGAACCAATACATGGGATTGATTCTAAGATGGAAAGTAAGGGTTAAAAAAAAAGAATTACTCTCAGCACATACTAAAAAGCTGAATAATTTGAAATTTTGGAAGGAGGTCATTTTACAGATATCCAGGCAGATTTTAGTATGTGTAGACAAAATATGTATTTGGTTTCTGTTTCTTTTGCTCATTCCAGGAATCAGTTTAGCCACTCTGCCTCTCTTTTGAACATTAAAAAGACTCAGAGTTAGCAAACAGTTCAGTAACATTTTCACGCGTAAAGAAATCTCTTTTACATCCTACAAATTCTACCAGCATTCCTTTGGCCACCCTAATTCTATGGCGTAAGGGATTAATCACTCATTAGAAGCTTAGCATCTCAAGATCATAATATTGGAATGGATCTCAGAGGAGATGAATGATATTCAATACACTTTGATGTTTTCCGTAATAATAATTGTTTATCTTTCATGGTTTTTGATAGGAATTATACTACCATTATAATGTATTACTTTTGTATAGGGCAAAAGTGCTATACTGCAGTATTTAAAAGGTTATCAATTAGAAGAGGGATTTGTTTTGATCTTCTTGACCCTAGAAGGTATTCCAAGGGGAATGGCTACAATTTACTAAAGTAAAATTATGGTTGGCTATCAGGAAATATGGTTTGATAATGTCTCTGCCTCAGGATCCATGGTAAAGGGAAGGGTGACATTGAAACTAAGAGCCAGATTCGGAAGCATATGAAGGAGGAAAATCTATTTGTGTAAAATACCTCACAACTTTCTCAACCAATTCTCAATGTTTTACATACTTCTACTCCATATACTAATGCTATCCTGATGATTCTGACCATCACCTTGTCATTGCTCAAGTGACATCCTCAATATCCCACTTCCCATTGCTTTATTTCTATCTCTTCTATCTCTCTCCTCCCATACATACATACATACATACATGCAGACAGACAGACACACACACACCTCTAACCTCTTTCTTGAGGTACATTCTCTCCTTATCAACTGTTTTTTGACCTTTGAACTAAATGTCCCAGAAGTATCTTAAAATGTCTAAAATAGAACTAATTGTCTTACCTCTACACAAATCCAACCATTTGCTGAACTTTCATCTTGTTATATTCTCATCTTCAACTCCTCTCACAAACACACATCACCTAGTCATTCAGTTGTCCAAATTGGCTGTTTCTATGCTCCCATCATCTCATTTGTATGTGTTTTTCCCCCAAATCTCAGCTAAATTTTCACTTTCTGCAAGAATCCTTTCTTGGTTCCCCTTTATCTTCCTGCCTTCCTCTTCTTCTTCCTCCTTTTACTCTATGACTACTCCCAATATGTCTGGTCTATATCTTTTTTTTTTAACATTATTTTATTTGGTCATTTCCAAACATTAATCATTGGAGACAAAGATCATTTTATTCCCCCCCCCCCCCACCTCTCCCATAGCTAATGCATGATTCCACTGGGTATCACATGTGTTCTTGATTCAAACCCATTTCCATGTTGTTGGTATTTGTATTAGAGTGTTCATTTAGAGTCTCCTCAGGCATGTCCCCTCAACCCCTGTTGTCAAGCAGTTGCTTTTCCTCGGTGTTTTTACTCCCATAGTTTGTCCTCTGTTTGTGGATAGTGTTTTTTCTCCTAGATCCCTGCAGATTGTTCAGGGAAATTGCATTCACATTAATGGAGAATTCCATTACATTTGATTGTACCACAGTGTATCAGTCTCTGTGTACAATGTTTTCCTGGTTCTGCTCCTCTCACTCTGCATCACTTCCTGGAGGTTGTTCCAGTCTCCAAGGAATTCCTCCACTTTATTATTCCTTTTAGCACAATAGTATTCCATCACCAACATATACCACAATTTGTTCAGCCATTCCCCAATAGGAGGGCATCCCCTCATTTTCCAATTTTTGGCCACTACAAAGAGCGCAGCTATGAATATTCTTGTACAAGTCTTTTTCCTTATTAGCTTTTTGGGGTACAAACCCAGCAGTGCTATGGCTGGATCAAAGGGCAGACAGTCTTTTACTGCCCTTTGGGCATAGTTCCAAATTGCCCTCCAGAATGGTTGGATCAATTCACAGCCCCACCAGCAATAAATTAATGTCCCTACTTTGCCACATCCCCTCTAGCATTCATTACTTTCCTTTGCTGTCATGTTAGCCAATCTGCTAGATGTGAGGTGATACCTCAGAGTTGTTTTGATTTGCATCTCTCTGATTATAAGAGATTTAGAACACTTCTTCATGTGCTTATTAATAGTTCTGATTTCTTTAACTGAAAATTGCCTATTCATGTCCCTTGCCCATTTATCAATTGGAGAATGGCTTGATTTTTTGTACAATTGCTGTAGCTCTTTGTAAATTTGAGTAATTAAACCTTTGTCAGAGGTTTTTATGAAGATCGTTTCCCAATTTGTTGCTTCCCTTCTGGTTTTAGTTACATTGGTTTTGTTTGTACAAAACCTTTTTAATTTGATGTAATCAAAATTGTTTATTTTTTGGAAGTTCAATGAGTATGGCAATAAATAGATAAATAAGTTTGGGTAGGATGGTCATTTTTTTTTTAATATATTTTATTTGATCATTTCCAAGCATTATTCGTTAAAGACATAGATCATTTTCTTTTCCTCCCCCCCACCCCCCATAGCCGACGCGTAAGTCCACTGGGCATTAGATGTTTTCTTGATTTGAACCCATTGCTTTGTTGATAGTATTTGCATTAGAGTGTTCATTTAAAGTCTATCCTCTGTCATGTCCCCTCAACCTCTGTATTCAGGCAGTTGCTTTTTCTCGGTGTTTCCACTCCCATAGTTTATCCTTTGCTTATGAATGGTGTTTTTTTTCTCCTGGATCCCTGAAAGTTGTTCAGGGACATTACACCGCCCCTAATGGAGAAGTCCATTACGTTCGATTATACCACAGTGTATTAGTCTCTGTGTACAATGTTCTCCTGGTTCTGCTCCTCTCGCTCTGCATCACTTCCTGGAGGTTGTTCCAGTCTCCATGGAACTTCTCCACTTTATTATTCCTTTTAGCACAATAGTATTCCATCACCAACATATACCACAGTTTGTTCAGCCATTCCCCAATTGATGGGCATCCCCTCGTTTTCCAGTTTTGGGCCACCACAAAGAGCGCAGCTATGAATATTTTTGTACAAGTCTTTGTGTCCATTATCTCTTTGGGGTACAGACCCAGCAGTGCTATGGCTGGGTCAAAGGGTAGATATTCTTTTGTCGCCCTTTGGGCATAGTTCCAAATTGCCCTCCAGAATGGTTGGATCAGTTCACAACTCCACCAGCAATGAATTAATGTCCCTACTTTGCCACATCCCCTCCAGCATTCATTACTTTCCTTTGCTGTTATGTTAGCCAATCTGCTAGGTGTGAGGTGATACCTCAGAGTTGTTTTGATTAGCATCTCTCTGATTATAAGAGATGTAGAACACTTCTTCATGTGCTTGTTAATAGTTTTGATTTCTTTATCTGAGAACTGCCTATCCATTTCCCTTGCCCATTTATCAATTGGAGAATGGCTTGATTTTTTGTACAATTGATTTAGCTCATTATAAATATGAGTAATTAAACCTTTGTCAGAGGTTTCTATGAAGATTTTTTCCCAATTTGTTGTTTCCCTTCTGATTTTAGTTATATTGGTTTTGTTTGTACAAAAGCTTTTTAGTTTGATGTAGTCAAAATTATTTATTTTACATTTTGTGATTCTTTCTATATCTTGCTTGGTTTTAAAGCCTTTCCCCTCCCAAAGGTCTGACATGTATACTATTCTGTGTTTACCCAATTTACTTATGGTTTCCTTCTTTATGTTTAAGTCACTCACCCATTTTGAATTTATCTTGGTGTAGGGTGTGAGGTGTTGATCTATTCCTAGTCTCTCCCACACTGTCTTCCAATTTTCCCAGCAGTTTTTATCGAATAGTGGATTTTTGTCCCAAAAGCTGGGATCTTTGGGTGTATCGTATACTGTCTTGCTGAGGTCGTTTTCCCCCAGTCTATTCCACTGATCTTCCTTTCTGTTTCTTAGCCAGTACCAAATTGTTTTGATGACTGCTGCTTTGTAATATAGTTTGAGGTCTGGGACTGCAAGGCCCCCATCATATGTGTTTTTTTTCATTATTTCCCTGGATATCCTTGATCTTTTGTTCTTCCAAATGAACTTTGTTATGGTTTTTTCTAAATCAGTGAAGAAGTATTTTGGTAGTTCAATGGGTATGGCACTAAATAGATAAATAAGTTTGGGTAGGATGGTCATTTTTATTATATTGGCTCGTCCTACCCATGAGCAGTTAATGTTTTTTCCAATTGCTCAAGTCTAGTTTTAGTTGTGTGGAGAGTGTTTTGTAGTTGTGTTCATATAGTTCCTGTGTTTGTCTAGGAAGATAGATTCCCAAGTATTTTATTTTGTCTAAGGTGATTTTGAATGGAATTTCTCTTTCTAGTTCTTGCTGCTGAGCTGTGTTGGAAATATATAGAAATGCTGATGACTTATGTGGGTTTATTTTGTATCCTGCAACTTTGCTAACGTTGTTGATTATTTCGATTAGCTTTTTGGTTGAATCTCTAGGATTCTTTAAGTAGACCATCATGTCATTCGCAAAGAGCGATAACTTGGTCTCCTCCTTGCCAATTTAATGCCTTCAGTTTCTTTTTCTTCTTTAATTGCTACTGCTAGTGTTTCTAGTACAATGTCAAATAATAGAGGTGATAATGGGCATCCTTGTTTCACTCCTGATCTTATTGAGAATGCATCTAGTTTATCCCCATTGCAGATGATATTAGCTGATGGTTTTAGATATATACTGTTTATTATTTTTAGGAACAACCCTTCTATTCCTATGCTTTCTAGTGTTTTTAATAGGAATGGGTGTTGTATTTTATCAAAGGCTTTTTCTGTGTCTATTGAAATAATCATGTGATTTTTATTGGTTTGCTTGTTGATATGGTCAATTATGTGGATGGTTTTCCTAATATTGAACCAGCCCTGCATCCCTGGTATAAATTCTACTTGATCATGGCGAACAACTCTTCTGATCACTTGCTGGAGTCTTTTTGCTAGTATCCTATTTAAGATTTTTGCATCTTTGCATCTATATTGTAAAATTGAGATTTGAACTCTGGACTCCATTCCCCAGGAGTCTTTGCTAGCTCCCAGAATGCCCTCTAATCTCACTGAATTCTCACCTAGGACGAGAGCAAAATTTTATTTAAAGGGTCTTCCCCATAGGCTCTCTCTCCTTTTGGACTTGCGTTTTGGAGCAGAGGCGTCTCTTCCATGATGTGAGGTTATCTTCTCTAGGCCTCTGGCCTAGACAAGTGCTTTTTCTTATTCTGTATTTTCTTTACTCCTTAATCTTTAATAAACCTCATAAAATATAATACTCCTTGCAGAGAGAAATGAATTTCTACCTGCCTCAGTCTCCCTAAATTTTAATCTTTACAGTTGGTGTAACCACTTTGGGAAAACAAAATATCTCAATCTTCTGATTCTTTTCTGATCTTTAGTTAATCTTTAATAGCTAGTGTGTAGAAAAAATTTTTTTTTGATCCACGTTTCTCTGGCTGATGTTTTTTTACCCCTGCAAAGCTGCTGCTCGTTCCAGCCATTAGCTCCCAGCCCTGCCTGCCTGCCTGCCTGCCTGCCGCCGCCATCCGCTTCAGATGGCCGCTTCTCCCTGCCTGCAGACCTGTTTGCAAATTGTGGCTCACAAGCCCACCCTGGCTGCCCGCTCCACTCCCGGCCCTGCTTGTCTGCACTCCGGCTCCGGCACTGCCCACCCCAGTGGCCTTTCTCTTGCTCACCTGGCCCCCCTGATTCAACCAAGATTGCAATCACCTGGTGACTTGCCTGCCCAACAAACCCAGATCCTTGGCTGGTAACAAAATGAGGGAGGGTATTGGCTCCACGTGGGTGGCGTGGGCTCCACGTGGACTGGGGCAGGAGGAGGGATCATAGCAGGGGAGAGAGAAAGGAAGAGGAAAAGAAAGACTTTTAAGCAATGGGCTATTTAAAAGGATACCTTTTGACTGTTCTGGTAATTTCACTGATTTCACCTGTGTGCCAGAAGAAAGATTCAGCCCAAAGATTCAACTTTGGGGAGGCAAATGAGTGGCTCATGGAACTGAGAGCAGGTCCTTGGTTAAAATCTGGCCTCAGATAGTCCCCAGCTATGGAGTCCTGAGCAGATCCCTTAACCCCCATTGCTTAGCCCTTACCACTCTGCCTTTGGACAATAGACATTTAAGTGGATAATTAATATAATAATAATAATAAAACACACCTAAGGAACTTTAAAAACTAAAGGCTATATTTTAAGGCATTTCAGACTCCAATGGTTTATAAAAAAATCTCTGTATTCCATTGCATTTTTCCTGATTGTTTTGTTTAAGGTTTAACTTTGTAAGTACTTTAAGTTCATATATTACTGGATTCAATATTATTCTGTTATACTGTTCATTTAATGTACTGAGTTAACTACTGTTAAATTCTGTTGCTTTTCCCATATAACCATATTGAAAAAATTCATAGGTTAATTAAGCCCATATATGAAAAAACTTTTTCTATTTTTGCTTTTGTAAATTGTCACATAGAGGATAGATGGACTTCATAAGTGGTTATAATTGTATAACAACCTTGGGAAAATTTAATGTGCTAAATATCTCAAATGATTTTAAGGGTTTTTAAATATGATTTTTGTAATTTTTTTTAACAAACTCTGGTTATTTTTGCCTGCCCCTACCACGAGGTAAGGCCAATTCTAGCTGAAGTGAAATACAATTATAACCCCCATCCTTCCCGCATTTCTAAATATGTGAATGGAAGTTGGGGCAGTTAACCTCAGGGCATTTGTACCCCTAAAAAGCCTCCAAAAAAGAGCACCTCTCATTTATACTCTTCAGCTCACTATTTTACTTGCACCAGAATGATATATAGATTTCTTGATTATGTTCTTAACCCAAGATGAGTTTTACTTTGTTTAAAAATATGTTTAAATACCAAGGTTGAAAGATTGCTACATTTGTAAAAACTTGTGACAAATGTCCATCAATTCATAGGTTTTTAAAAAAATGCCATACAACAACTTATGTGAAATATGAAAGTGTGTTTGTTTGCTATTGTAATTAATTGGGCTATTGAGAATTTTGGGGATATTGATATAACATATTTGTACTACTATTTTTTAAAAATGAAAAAAATGTTACCTGTCTCAATTCCTTTTGCCTTCTACTCATAGTGATCATGGCCAGATAGTAAGAGGAAATGGATCTCATTTTTGGTGAGAAAGCCTTGCATTTTATCTTTTCTTAGCTGACACAGAGTGTCAATGATTATAAGCTATATATTTTGAATTTTTAAAAGCTCTTTTATTATTATATTTTCTTGCATGTGCAATATACTATTTCAGTGTTTTCTTTATTTTTCTCTCCTTTTTATATTTGAAGCACATGTCACCAGCATTAAGATTTTCTTTAACTTTTTGATTTTGCAGTACTACAAGTTTAAGATACATTTGCTCATGCATGCCCTAAAAAACTTGTGACTATAAAAATGATGCCACTAATTATTTAAATAAATTATGGGACTTTGCTTAATGATTCTGTCTGATTCCAGGACAAGATATACACACAAGAGCCATTTCACAGAGCCAAAGGAAAGCCAATCCAGGATGGATTGATGCACTTCTAGGCCAATAAAAGGTTTTGAACCTAGTGTGAGACTTGGGGTTGCGACACTTGACTTATGTTAAGATGTAGGCCTTCCTTGTGTCCACACTCACTCTGAAGATAGTCACAGACAAGTATCCCCAAAACCTTGGCTCCTATAATCTGGTCCCCTTTTCTGTCTTTCATAGTGTGGTACCTTTCTGTAGTCCTGGCTATTGACTGGGTAAATACATCATTGCTTAGATCATTCTGATTGGGCCCTGATTGAAGGACCTGTTATAGATTTATTTTTCTTTTACTTGGAATTTTTACACATAAGACTTTGATAGTCTATATTTTTATCCAGAAATTTTTCTTTTCTTTTAGATTTTTCTGATGTTTTTGTTAATTTATCTTACCAATTGATTCATATACGTCATACCTCAGTCATGCATCCCTAAGTGATCCTGTTTTTTTAATCACCCTCTTAATAGGGGGAATGTAAAAAATATCATTATTTAAATTGCAAAGTTTAAATTCCTTTTGAGAAGAATTTTCAGTAAAGAAGATGCTACCTCTCTGAATCCAGAACTGAACGGTTGGAGAAGCCATCATGAAGAAGCCTCCAGACCACAAGTTGCACAAAAATGAACTTTGGGTATGGTTGATTGAACATTTATTTGTATGTATACTTTCATGCCAAAGGGGACTGCCCCCTAACTGGCTTTCTGTCAGTGTGTCCAGCAATTATTGGTTTTGTTCTTTTTTTTCTCTTATCCTCAAATTATTGTAATCTTTAAATTGATTATGTTTTTATGATCCTTTGGGGAAAGACTTCTTCCCAGAGGATCAAACAGGGGGAATGTAAAATTGAGATTTGGACTCTGGACTCCATTCCCCAGGAGTCCTTCCTAGCTCCCAGAATGCCCTCTAATCTCACTGAATTCTCACCTAGGACGAGAGCAAAATTTTATTTAAAGGGTCTTCCCCATAGGCTCTCTCTCCTTTTGGACTTGCGTTTTGGAGCAGAGACATCTCTTCTGTGATGTGAGGTTATCTTGTCTAGGCCTCTGGCCTAGACAAGTGTTTTTTCTTATCCTGTATTTTCTTTACTCCTTAATCTTTAATAAACCTCATAAAAAATAATACTCCTTGCAGAAAGAAATGAATTTCTACCTCCCTCAGTCTCCCCTAAATTTTAATATTTACAATACTCATTAGAGATATTGGTCTATAATTTTCTTTCTCTGTTTTTGGCCTGCCTGGCTTTGGAATCAGTACCATGTTTGAGTCATAAAAGGAATTTGGTAGAACTCCCCCTTTGCTTATTATGTCAAATGGTTTGTATAGTATTGGGATTAGCTATACTTTGAATGTTTGATAGAATTCACTGGTGAATCCATCAGGTCCTGGGGATTTTTTTTAGGGAGTTTTTTGATGGCCTGTTGGATTTCATTTTCGAAAACGGGATTATTTAGGAATTCTATTTCTTCTCCTGTTAGTCTAGAGAGTTTATATTTTTGTAAATATTCATACATATTGTCTAGATTGGTATATTTATTGCCATATAATTGGGCAAAGTAGTTTTTAATGATTGCCTTAATTTCCTCTTCATTGGAGGTGATGTCCCTCTTTTCATCTTTGATGCTCTTAATTTGCTTTTCTTCTTTCCTTTTTTTAATTAGATTGACCAGTACTTTGTCTATTTTGTTTGTTTTTTTCAAAGTACCAGCTTCTAGTCTTATTTATTAGTTTAATAGTTCTATCAATTTCTATTTTATTCATTTCTCCCTTGATTTTTAGGATATCTACTTTGGTTTTCTTCTGGGGGGTTTTAATTTGTTCACTTTCAAGTTTTTTATTTGCATTTCCAATTCATTGATCTCTGCCCTCACTAGTTTGTTACTATATGCACGCAGGGATATGAATTTTCCTCTGATTACTGCTTTGGCTGCATCCCATAAGGTTTGAAAGGATGCCTCACCATTGTCATTTTCCTCAATGAAATTATTAATTGTTTCTATGATTTGTTCTCTAACCAATTTTGTAGTATTATATTATTTAATTTCCAATTAATTTTTGATTTGGTTCTCCATGCACCCTTACTGATCATTATTTTTATTGCCTCATGATCTGAAAAGGCTGTATTTATTATTTCTGCTTTTCTGCATTTGAGTGCCATGTTTCTGTGACCTAGAGTATGATGTATTTTTGTGAATGTGCCATGTGGTGCTGAGAAGAAGGTATATTCCTTTTTGTCCCTATTTATTTTTCTCTGTATGTCTATTAACTCTAATTTTTCTAAGATTTCATTCACTTCTTTTACCTCTTTCTTATTTATTTTTTTATTTGATTTATCTAAATTTGATAGTGGTTGGTTCAAATCTCCCACTAATATGGTTTTACTGTCTATTTCCTCCTTCAATTATCCTAGTTTCTCTGTAAGAAATTTGGGTGCTATACTATTTGGTGCATACATGTTGATTAGTGATATTTCCTCATTATCTAAAGTCCCTTTTAACAAAATATATTTACCTTCCCTATCCCTTTTGATCAGGTCTATTTTTGCTTTGACTTTGTCAGATATCATGATTGCAACTCCTGCCTTCTTTCTATCAGTTGAGGGCGAGAAGGTCTTACTCCATCCTTTAAATCTGACCTTGTGGCTGTCTACCCGCCTCATGTGTGTTTCTTGAAGACAACATATGGTAGGGTTTTGGATTCCAATCCATTCTGCTATTCATCTACGTTTTATGGGAGAGTTCATCCCATTCACATTCAAAGTTATGATTGTCACTTGTGGACTCCCTGGCATTTTGATATCCTCCCCTAATTCTGACCTTTCTTTTTTAGTTATAACCTTTTAAGCCAGTGATTTACTTTAAATCAGTCCCCCTAGTCCCCTCCCTTGATAGGTTTCCCTTTCTAGTCCCTCCCTTTTTGTTCTCTTCCCTTTCCCCCTCTCCTTACCTCTCTTTTTGTGTTCCCTCCCCCCTACCTCCCTTGGTTTTCCCTTCTCCCTTACCCTGTTGGATAAGATAAGATTCAAGATCCCAATGGATCTGGATGCTCTTCCCTCTCAGAGTTGATTTCACTGAGAGTAAAGTTTAAGTAAAAACTCTCTTCCTCTCCTTCTTATAGGAGAATTCTTCCCCTCCCCTTCCCATGTGTATCATTGTGTGAGAAAGATTATTCTATTTAGTTTTTTCTATTTCTTGGAGTATATCTTAGAACCATCAATTATTCCCCCTCTTCCTTTTTCTTTCTATCCCCCCTTTCTCCATATCATCTTGATGCCCCAAACTTTCCCTATGTGTGATTCTTCTTACTACTCTAATGATGCATACAATTTTTGAGAGTTACACATTACATTTTCCCCACATATTAATATATATAATTTGATATAAATGTAGTCCTTATAGAAGAGAGTTTGAATAAAAGAAAAAGATAACAGTTTTCTCCTTTTCCCTTTCCTTCATATTTACCTTTTCATGTTTCTCTTGGTCTTTGTGTTTGATGTTGAACTTTCCACAGAGCTCTGGTCTTTTCTTTACAAACACTTGGAAATCTTGTATTTTGTTGAATGCCCATACGTTCCCCTGGAAGTATATAGTCAGTTTTGATGGATAGCTGATTCTTGGTTGAAGACCTAGCTCTCTTGCCTTTCTGAATATCATGTTCCATTCCTTACAGTTGTTCAGAGTGGAAATTGCTAGGTCCTGTGTGACCCTGATTGGTGTTCCTTTATATATAAATTGTCTTTTTCTGGCTTCTTGTAAGATTTTTTCTTTTGCTTGGAAGCTTTGGAATTTGGCAATTACATTCCTGGGAGTTGTCTTTTGGGGATTTAGTGTAGAGGGTATTCTGTGAACTCTTTCAATGCGTATTTTTCCCCTTGTTCTAGAATCTCTGGGCAGTTTTCTTTGATGATATGTATTATGATATCAAGATTACTGTTTATTTCTGGCTTTTTCTGGTAGACCAATGATTCTCAGATTGTCTCTCCTTCCTCTGTTTTCCAGGTCTGTCACCTTGTCAGTGAGATATTTTATATTATCTTCTAAGTCTTTAATCTTTTGACTTCGCTTTATTAATTCTTGCTCTTTTGCAAGATCATTGTCTTCCAGTTGCCTGATTCTGACCTTTAAAGACTGGTATTCCTTTTCAGTTTGGTCTGACCTGTTTTTTTGAGGCTTCGAGCTATTTTTGCATTTGAATATTTTGGTCTCTCAGATTGCTGAGTTCCTTTTGCATTGTTTCCCATTTTTCATGCCAGAAGGCTTCCATCTTTTTGATAATTTATGATTCAAATTCTTCAAGAGTTTGTGGAGAATTTCCATTTCCATTGGAAGGTTTTGGAGCATTTGTTTGTGTCTCCTCTTCTATCTCCTCTGTATTTTGTATTTTTGCTCCATAAAATGTGTCCAAAGTCACCCCCTTCTTCTTGCTTTTCTTGGTGTTTGGAGGCTTTTGCACTTCTGTACTGTTTGATATCTCTAGGGTTTTTCTTCCCCTTTCCAGTCAGAAACCTGAGTGAGAATGACTGGCTCTTAGTGTATTTGACTTTAGCCACAGGCAAATTGTCCATTCTCTGCAGCTGCGCTGTCTTCCCTGGGAGGTCCAGGGTCTGCCCTCTCCTACCTGCTGGGGTTTTGAGTGTTAGTGCTCTCAGTTCCCTCCAGTTGCTTCTCCGCTGCCTTACTTCCATGCTCTGAGCCTGGCACAGCACTGTCCACAAGGTACCTCAGTGTCTTTGCTGGCCCTGAGGGTCCTGTCCTTTCAGAGGGCCCTGCACTCTAAGGGGGGAGGGGTCCTGGCCTCCCTGAACTCTGAGGACTCCTGATAGGATTAGGTTCAGCTGGGTTGGTCTGGATATGCCCCGAGGCAAAAACCTCTGGTGAAACTCAGATGGAAGGACTCAGCCAGGGGGGGCTACAGGCTCCCCCCAGTCTCTCTCAGGGTGCTTCCCTGCTGTCTGTGTTGGAAGCCCTGAGACTGGCCCAGTTTGCTTTTAAGGTGCACCCTTAAGAGCAGCACTTTTGCTGGCCCTGAGGTTCCCGCTGCTGCTGCAGGCTCAGAGCTCTGGGTTGGGGGGGAGGGGTCCTGGGACCTTCCTTCTGCCTTCCCCTTAGACCCGAGTGTTCTAGGATTCTGGCTTTTGGGGGGCTTACCTTTTAATTTGAGTTCAGAAGGAGGGTTCCTTGGCTCTGTCCTGTTGTTAAGTTTGAATTTCAGTCCCCTAGGAGCATTCAGTTTGTGATCGGTAAGGAAGGGTTTTCAGAGGTCTGAACTTTTGCTGCTTCTAAGCAGCCATCTTGACCAGAAGTCCCAGTCTATATCTTGTTTGTGCATACGTGATTGAATTTTACCTGCTACATTATGCTGAGAGTTCATGAGAGCAGGAACACTGTATATGTGTGTGTGTGTGTGTGTGTGTGTGTGTGTGTGTGTGTGTGTGTATTTCATTATATCCAAAATTTGCCACAGGCACAACTGCAAGCCTGGTCCATAGCACTTGCATGGTAAAGGCTGTCTGACTGGCTAACCAATAAAGAACTCAGAGTAATGGAGAACTAATTGATCTTCTCTGTAGAGCCCAGAAATCACCAGTCTAATAAGGTTTGCAAAACCCACGTTCAAGAACAGAGGTCACATGAAGAGGCAACATATAAAATTGAATGAGTTTGCAAATGCTGTTTGAATATAAAGAGATTTGTCTAACTGACAAGAGTGAGCATTGGAAGTCATGTAGTGAGCAGAGAAACACCTTCAAGTGATTCAGGGCTTTCTGAATAGATGGAGGACATCAGAGCCTTAAGCCCCCAATTGGGAAATGTTCTCCCTCATAGGTTTTCCAGCCAAGATCCTCTAAATGCCTGCCTCCACTTCCCTTGGATGTTGAATGCATTGAGGGGTGAGGCTCACCCAGTTAGACAAGTGAAGTTGAAGGCTGGTAACAAGAGGCAAGTCAAAAGAGAGAAAATGTAAACAGTAACACATATAGGTGAAGATTGGGATCCTTGAAGGGTGTGGCTGTGAGCATAAGAGGGTTCATTTCTACTTTAGCAAAGCATTTTAAAGTCTCTTTTTTTAAGATGAAGAGTCATATGACTGACAGCCCTGTTACATGATTTCAAAGCTTAGATCTCAGGCACAAAAGAAATTATTATTAATCTTTTGACATCAGCTTGGTAGGAAGTGTCTAATGAAGGGTAACCAGGAAATCTCTTGCCTAGGAATTTTGTCATTTTTATTTAGAGTTTAAAGAAAGGCACATTGTACATTAGCAATTCAGGTGAAACAATGATGGGAGAGGAGGCAACATTCTAAAAGAACAACCGGAAGTGGAACCATCTTTGAAATCTAATAACTGGGACCAAAGTTGAGAAGAGCTGGGCTCCTATACCCTGAGCCCTCCAAGAGATTGGCTCAGCTCCTCATGCTTTATATAGTGGATTTTGGAGATAAGGTAGGATATTTTCTGTTCTTTTCTGCACCAGGTTCTGATTGGTTCTCACACATGAGCTCCAGATTGGGGATCAGTGAAAAATGAGCAGGCAGGCAGAAGAATGAGAAGATTCAGAAAATGAAGCAATATTTAAGGAGACATTAAACAGTTTCAGCTTCTGTCCAGGAGAGAATCGAATCCCTTATTTAGACTTTCACAGTGTTCAAAAAGTTGCAGCTTGGAGAGAACTGATGACCCCTCTGACTGCTCTGTCCCAGTTCTATGTTTATCTGAGACAGGCTACATTCTAGTCAAATAGAGGCTGGTGAGAGATGCAGGAGAGAGAAAAATCAGGTATTCCATAGGGGAGTCTTCCCTTTGGAGCCCATGGAACCCTGGAAGAGAAAAATGGCAGAATTTTCCCAGAGTCTCCCTTAAAGTGAACAGTGGACAATCCCAGAGGCAACCTCCCTGGACTATTGAAAGAAAGGTATAACAATACAGTATGATTTCACTTGTGGAAATGAGTACAGTGGAATTCTATTCCCATCCATGTCTTACAAAGAATCCCATGGGCAGCTAGGTAGTACTCCAACTGCCTAGTCATGACTGATCTTCTGCCTTCAAATCAATAGTTAGTATCAATTCTTAGACAGAAAATAAGGTTTGTTTGGTTTTTTTACTTCACAATTTGCCTTAGAATCAATAATGTGTATTGCTTCCAAGGTAGAATAGGGATAAGGGATAAGGGATAAGGCAATGGGGGTTAAGTGACTTGCCCAGGATCACCCACATAAGAAGTATCGGAGGCCAGATTTGAACCCAGGACTTCCCGTCTCTACGCCTGGCTCTCCATCCACTGAGACACCCAGCTGCCCCCCTCTTCCTTTTTAAAAATAGAGAACTATATCTTCCATCTTAGCATTGATAACTCTGGAACAGTCTCTCACCCACTTCCCTGTCTTGGTGTCTCCAGGTCAACTGAGAGGAGCTGAGCTTTCTGAGGCTGGAACCACCTACCATGGCTGAGTCTCCCACAGCTGAGCAGCTGGAATCTGTTCTTAACACCACAGTGCTGACGAGTGCAAATTGGAGCTTAGATCCTCCGACTGAGGCAGCTGGAGAATCTGTGCCACTCCATTGGACAGACATCCTCTCCCTGGTCATTGCCCTGGTCGGGCTGGTGGGGAACAGCATCGTCCTGTGGCTGCTGGGCTTCCGCACCCAGAGGAGCCCCTTCTCGGTCTACATCCTCAACCTGGCCGCGGCCGACGCCCTCTTCCTTGGTAGCTACTTTGGGCTCCGCATGTGGACAATTGTTGGCGATTTAAACCCTTTTGTCCTGATGCTGCTGTGGTTCTGCATCCTAGACTTGCCCTACTGTGTGGGTCTGAGCCTGCTGGCTGCTATCAGCACGGAGCGCTGCCTCTCTGTGCTCTTCCCCATCTGGTACAGATGTCACCGGCCCAAGCACAGGTCTGCGGCTGTGTGCGCCATCCTATGGGCTCTGCAGGGCCTGTTCTGGGGGGTACTTGGGGCTCTTTATTTCATTAATAAGGACACCTTCTATGATCTCTACTTCGATCTCTACTTGGTCCAGTTCAGCTGGTTTGTCCTCCTCACCTGTGTGCTGTGTGTGTCCAGCCTGATGCTGGTGCTGAGGGTCCAGTGCAGCTCCCAGCGCAGGCGCCCACCCAGGCTCTACCTCCTGGTGCTGCTCACAGTCCTTGTGTTCCTGCTCTGCGGCCTGCCCTTGGGGATTGATGATGCAGTTCAGCTTTTTAGCAGTTCCACTGTAATTCCTTCTGAGCTCTCCTGGCTCCTGGCCTGTGTGAACAGCAGCGCAAACCCTTTCATTTACTTCTTCCTGGGCAGCCAATGGTGTAGAAGAGGGAGGGAGCCGCTCAGGGTGGTCCTGCAGAGGGCCCTGGGGGAGGAGCCGGTGTCAGGGGGTGGGGGAAGGGCACTTCCCACCCCAACACTCTGCATGAATTATCCTGAGGATGAGAACAAGATGCTCAGAAAAGGGATCCCATGAAATGCCCCCCGCCCCTTCCACCAACCCTGCGGAGGGCAGGAGCACCCCTCTCACCTTTCTAGGAAGGGAGACAAGATCCCTCCCCATCCCTTATGGTGGTTCTTGGGGTTTGAACTGTGATAAACAAGCATTTATTAACTGCTTACTATTTGCCAGACGCTTTGCTAAGGGCTTCACAAATATCTCATTGAATCCTCACCATATCCCTGGGAGGGAGGTACTCTCATGATCCCCACTTTATGCTTCAGGAAACTGAGGCAAACTGGGGGTTCAGAGATTTGTGCATAGTCTCAAAGCTGGAGTCTGAACCTGGATTTGAACTCAGGTCTCCCTGGCTCCAGGATCAATGCTGACTGCATTCCGGAACCCCTACTGGCTGGAGGCTCCAGGATTTCCTGGGAGGAGATCTATGAATCTGGTGTCACAAATCTACAGGAGAGCCATTGTTGAGTAAAGTCATAGCACAGGAGATAGAAGGCAGCCAGAGAAAACTTGAAAGGCCTAATACCTACCCAGTCTTGGCCATGACCTATCAGAAGCAGCCAGTAACACATTAGAGAGAGCACTAAGCCTGGAGTTAGGAAGAGCTGAGTTAAAAACCAGGCTCAGGCACTGTCTGGTTGTGTGATTCTAGCAAAGTCAATTAACATCTGTTTGCCTCAGTTTAACTTCAGAGGTAATAACAATTGACTTCGACCCACCAGGTTGTTGTTAGAATTAAATGGCATAATTTGTAAGAGTGATTTGTTCACTGCCTGGCACATTGTGGGCACTACCTAAGGTTTATTTCCTTCCTTTTCCCTTCTTCCTCTCTAGAGTAGCAGCAGGATCCAGAGCCAGTATTGGATAGATCATTGTTAAGAAACAATACATGCCATAAGACATTCAAAGGATTAACTTGAGCAGGCCATCTAGGAAACCAGAAATCTATACTCCCTTTATGATCAGATAATGCCATGTTCATAACCCAGGAGGAGTCAGAGCCACCACCAAGACAGGGATGGGATAAATTAATGGATAAAGAAATATGACTGAACAGCCTCCTTTATTGCTGATGAAAACATTGAAATAAGAAAGCAGGAAATTTTAATTGTGATTAGGTCTGCTCTCTAAGGGGTATATAACAGTGGAGAATGATGTACACCCCAATGAGACCTGTCTTCCTCATATCAGCTGTTAACTTCTACTTAGAGTTATAAAATCTGCCTTCAAATGCCAACTGCTGATAAATCAGTCTCTGAGAAGCATCTATTTTACAATATTTTTGTTGTGAAATTGCTCCTGGGTAAAAGATTGCTTCTTGATAATGAGTCTAATCTAGCCCAAGGGAGAACCAAAGCTTCTCACTTTCCTGGTCTAATTTTATATTGCATTAGTAACCTTCATCCTTTCCCTTGATTATATCATAGACATACTAAGGACTCGTCATATCTTTCTTCAAAAGGTATGAAAGTTTCCATGGAGCAGAGGAGAAGGAAGGATGTTTCTTGTCCTTCTTATCTTACCCAGAAAACTGATGCGTGAATGGGTAAAGCAAGCTCTTGTGGGCATTGCTGCTTTAGAATGTGCTCATCCTGATGGGAAGGGAGTGAGGGAGGGTGAGCTGAAGTCTGGGCTATCAGGCCAGACATGTACCCAGGGATCTAGATATGATGAAGGAACCTTGGTTTTCCGAGGCCTGAAATTAGGATCTGAACCTTTAGACTCTCCCCATTATTTACATCCTTATCAGACCCTGCATCTCTACCACCTATAATAGGGTCCCCAGGTAAAGTGGGACATGAATATCTGTGTTAATGGTCTTTCAGTGCCAAGTAAGCCTGGGTGCCATCAGGATATTTCCTAAATGCTTCTTCAATCCCTCAATCACCATTGGATAGATAGGAAGAAAAAGACTTACCAAGGAAGTGATTTGCTCACATTGCCAGAGAGGAGAAGTATCTGGGTGAGATTATATTCTGAATAGAAGCCCAAGTAAGAAATCCCTAGAGAAAGTTATATTCCCAAGTCATTCTGTGACTAATGCTTTGGGGATGAGATATCTGGGAATTTTGTGTTTGTGTGTGTATATATACACATATATTAGTTTATTATTCACTTGCTTAACTAATGCATATATCTATGTAATACAATAAATAGTGTTGTCAGTGATTCCCAAATATGCTTATTTCTTCATGTATGTAAACTATATATATGTACACAAATGCACTCATACATGCATGTGTTAATCCTTCATCTGCAAAGCAGATGTTTCACTGGAGCAGGCCTCCTTTCTTCATCTGTATTCCTAATAATAGAATCTCAGGCTCTACTATATTCTCCAGGTGAATCTGAATTTGGGGAAGAATTATTTGGTCTCATTTCCAGAATTATGCTGGGAGGACTGAAGATGACTTTTTTGTTTCTTATCTAAACCATAGGACACAGGACTATTCTGTGGAATTCTGAAAGGAATCTGGGAAAGACAAATAGAATGGGGATGGATAATGGGCCACTGTGATGCTAGAGATGTCTCTGAGCTCAGTTGGGGATTTAGAGAGAATGAACTGCCATGCATACACATTATACCTGCTCTGAGTCTGGGAAATTACTACCCATGGTGTAAAAGAATAGAAAGTTTCTATTTTGTTAGGTGATGGGCAAAATTCAAGCACCTATGAGCCAGTGCTCTGTACCATCTCTGAGCTGGAATGAACAAGTGCTGGAGGAGAGGGGATAGATTAGCATCTGATGATATCTTCTGTGATTGCTCCAATCACTCCTGGTTTTCTTGAAATTTCCCCTGTAAGTTTTGGGCTTTTATTGGGGATGGACTAAGAAATAAATTTTCTTCTTACATATATTCATTATGCTATGAAAGAAAACATTAAAAGTGAAAAAATAGGAAATTCCACTAGTTCTGGGTAAACATGGCTGCAATCTAGAGGCGAATCACTTCCTCTCCCCAGCACCGAATGAAATAGACTACCTCAAAAGAGCATAAAAATCACCTTTGGAAGAACGGAGGGACTCTCCAGTACCCCAAAGAAACAAAAGTACGTGGGGTTTGAACATTTCCACACTATAAGAAGGAGGAAAACTTTGCACAAAAACGTGAACTGAGCCTCCCTCCCCACCCCCCACCCCCCACCAAACTGGAGTAAGTTATCAGAGTGCTCACTGGGACAGTGAGTGCTTGAGGAATGTCTCTGTCTGGGGGGACACACCAGGGTCCTTCGGATCTAAAGACTGCTAGGAAACGACCTCTCAGGGCAGTTTCACAGGAGAATCCTGTGCTGAGCTCAGGGTCAGCTGCGCTGAACACAGGGGTGGCCCTGCTGAGCACAGGGGTGGCCACATGGAACACAGGAAAGGTTGCGCTGAACACAGGGGCAGCCGCACTGAGCACAGGGGCCTTCACTCTAAGAAACCTTGGAGGCTGGGAAGAACTGGTCTGAGGCAATCTAAATTCACAGAAAACCCGCCCATATAACCCAGACCCCAGACCAAAAAGGAAAGGGGAATAAAACCACCAAATGAATGGCTCACATGGCCCAAAATCAAGCCTCCAAGAAGAAAGGGAAAAAAGTAACTCTTGAAAACTTTTATGGTGGGAGAACCCAAGGAAAAGAAGAGAAAGAGGTTGAAATCCAAACAAAATCCAAACATGCCTCCCAAAATGGAAATTATCCACAAGCTCTGGAAGAACTCAAATTGGAGCTTATCCAAAACATGGAAACCTTCTGGAAAGAAAAATAGGAGAAAGACATCAGCAGTCTAATAGACAAGACTTCACAATTGGAGAAAGAGCTGGAAGCATCTAATAGAAGGGCAGACAAAGCAGAAAAGCAAAACCAGTCCCTAATGACCACAATTAAGCAAATGGAAGACAGTGAGCTTGCAAAACAGCAAGAATTAATAAAGCAAAGCCAAAAAATTAATGAATTAATTAATGACATGATGGTCTACTTAAAGAATCCTAGAGATTCAACCAAAAAGCTAATTGAAATAATCAACAACTTTATCAAAGTCGCAGGATACAAAATAAACCCACATAAGTCATCAGCATTTCTATATATTTCCAACACAGCTCAGCAGCAAGAACTAGAAAGAGAAATTCCATTCAAAATCACCTGAGACAAAATAAAATACTTAGGAATCTATCTCCTGAGACAAACATGGGAACTCTATGAACACAACTACAAAGCACTCTCCACACAACTAAAACTAGAGCTGAACAATTGGAAAAACATTAACTGCTCATGGGCAGGACGAGCCAATATAATTAAAATGACCATCCTATCCAAACTTATTTATCTATTTAGTGCCATACCCATTGAACTTCCAAAAATTTTTTTTACTGATTTAGAAAAAAGCATAACAAAGTTCATTTGGAAGAACAAAGAATCAAGGATATCCAGGGAAATAATGAAAAAAATACAAAGGAAGGTGGCTTTGCAGTCCCACATCTCAGATTATATTATAAAGCAGCGGTCATCAAAACAATTTGGTACTGGCTAAGAGACAGAAAGGAGGATCAGTGGAATAGACTTGGGGTAAGTGACCTCAGCAAGACAGTATATGACAAACTCAGAGAACCCAGCTTTTGGGACAAAAATCCACTATTTCATAAAACCTGCTGGGAAAATTGGAGGACAGTGTGGGAAAGATTAGGTTTAGATCAACACCACACAACCTATACCAAGATAAATTCAAAATGGGTGAATTACTTGAACATAAAGAAACTATAAGAAAATTAGACGAACACAGAATAGTATACATGTCAGACCTCTGGGAAGGGAAAGATTTTAAAACCAAGCAAGACTTAGAAAGAGGCACAAAATGCAAAATAAATAATCTGGAATACATCAAATTAAAAAGTTTTTGTACAAACAAAACCAATGTAACTAAAATCAGAAGGGAAGCAACAAATTGGGAAACAATCTTCATAAAAACCTCTGACAAAGGTTTAATGACTCAAATTTACAAAGAGCTAAATCAATTGTACAAAAAATCAAGCCATTCTCCAATTGATAAATGGGCGAGGGTCATGAACAGGCAGTTCTCAGCCAAAGAAATCAAAACTATTAATAAGACATGAAAAAGTGTTCTAAATCTCTTATAATCAGAGAGATGCAAATCAAAACAACTCTGAGGTATCAGCTCACACCTAGCAGATTGGCTAACATGACAGCAAAGGAAAGTAATGAATGCTGGAGGGGATGTGGCAAAGTAGGGACATTAATTCATTGCTGGTGGGGTTGTGAATTGATCCAACCATTCTGGAGGGCTTCTTGCAACTATGCTCAAAGGGCAATAAAAGACTGTCTGCCCTTTGATCCAGCCATAGCACTGCTGGGTTTATACCCCAAAGAGATAATAAGGAAAAAGACATGTACAAGAATATTCATAGCTGCACTCTTTGTGGTGGCCCAAAACGGAAAATATGGGGATACCGCTCTATTGGGGAATGGCTGAACAAATTGCAGTATCTGTTGGTGATGGAATATTATTGTGCTAAAAGGAATAATAAAGTGGAGGAATTCCATGGAGACTGGAACAACCTCCAGGAACTGATGCAGAGTGAGTGGAGCAAAACCAGGAAAACATTGTACACAGAGACTGATACACTGTGGTACAATTGAAGGTAATGGACTTCTCCATAAGTGTCAATGCAATGTCCCTGAACAATCTGCAGGGATCTAAAAAACACTATCCACAAGCAGAGGACAAATTGTGGGAGTAAAAACACTGAGGAAAAGCAACTGCTTGACTACAGGGGTGGAGGGGATATGACTGAGGAGAGACTCTAAATGAACACTCTAATGCAAACACCAACAACACGAAAATGGGTTCAAATCAAGAACACATGTGATATCCAGTGGAATCATGCGTCGGCTATGGGGGGTGGGGGGGGAGGAAAAGAAAATGATCTTTGTTTCCAATGAATAATGTTTGGAAATGACCAAGTAAAATAGTGTTTTTTTAAAAAGTTAAAAAATAAAGCAAGCAAAATATGGTATGTTTCAATCTGCATTTATGCTCCATCGCTTCTGTATTCTGGAGGTAGAAAGCTTTGAAATTGTTCAGCCATTCCACAATTGATGGGCATCTCCAGAATTTTCAATTCTTTACACTTCAAAAATAGCTTATGTAAAAATTCTTATACATATGGACACTTTCTTTTCTTTTTTTTTCTACTTCATCTCTTTGGGATACAGAGCTAGTAGGGATAGTACTGAGTCAAAGGGAATGCACAGATATACAGCAATTTGGGCATAGTTCCAGTATGCTCTCCAGAATGGTTGATCACCTCACAATTCTATCCAACAATGCAATAGTTTCCCAGGTTTTCCACAGCTACTCCAACATCAGTCATTATCCCTTACTATCATGTTAGACAATTTGAGGTGGTCTTTCAGGGTTTCTTAAATTTGCATTTCTCTAATCAAGCGATTTAGAGTATTTTTTTCATAGGATTAGAAATAGATTTAGAGACACCTAGATGGCAGAGTACAATGGTTTGGAGTGAGAAGACCAGAATTCAAATTTGGCCTCAGACACTTATTAGCTGATTGAATCTATTTCTCTTTCCCTTATTTGGGAGAGGTGAGCACATTTGCTTGAAATATGTCATACCTGTCCCTGATGGATCCACATACACATTCTGATAGTGTCATGTGTACAAATAAGACACATAAACACATGCAAACACACACCCACATCAACAATATGCTATGAAAATGGATGATATGATAATTAGGGATCACTTCTTTCCAGGAATATCTGCTAGGATGAGGGTCAGAGCAATCAGATGTGGGAAGGAACCAAAAAGAATGAGTGTATTCCACAATGAGGTTTAGGAAATTAAGGGGGCATCAGGAATGCGAGACTCATTCTACCTACCATCATCAATGTACTTAGTAGTGTCTTCCCTCATCTGATCCAAGCCTTCTTCCTTCCATGTCAGGAACTTATCTTGTCTGAGACCTTAAAATATTAACCAATATGGCCATATGGCGTGGAAGTGGGTAGATCACAAGGCATCAGAGGAAGAGGAATGTTAGCAGAGTCATGAGGAGATGCTGAGATAAATCCCCTAAGTGGATATTTTAAGACATCTGTGCTCTGATTGGACAGTTCTAGCATACCACAAACTACAAGGACTTATTTAAGATCTTGATTTCACTTGCTGTACCCTAAATTTCCATTCAGAGGTTCTCACAGTCCCAGGTGCACACACAAAAAATATCACTAGGTAAGTCTCCCCAAGGGCAAATCTTCACTTGTGGGTAGACCTGTTCCTTCTGTCCTGGAGGAGATGATGTAGAAGGGAGTAGCAGAGATACTTTGTCACCTTTGGGGATTGTGGTAAGTTTTAGAAGTTGGAATCCCAGGGGGAAAATTTTGAGGGAATAATAGAGGAATAAATGCTTCTTTTCTTGCCTTTCTCATTCCCTTATCTCAGCATCATTTCCTTTTCCATTATCTTCTTTGTGTCCTCTTTCAGTGGTCCCTTCCTTCTCTTTGTGTACAATAGGAGAAGACAAATTCATTTTGAAGGGAGTGGGGGAAAAGAATTACTGTAGAGGGCAGCTGGGTGGCTCAGTGAATTAAGAGCCAGACCTATAAATGGGAGGTCCTAGGTTAAAGCCAACCTCAGACACATCCTAGCTGCACCCTAAGCAAGTCACTTAACCACCATTGCCTAACCCTTTACCACTCTTCTGCCTTGGAACCAATACATGGTAATGATTCTAAGATGGAAAGTAAGGGTTTAAAAAAAGAATTACTCTCAGCACATATTGATAAGCTGAATAATTTGAAATTTTGGAAAGAGGTTATTTTATAGATATCCAGGCAGATTTTAGTATGTGTAGATAAAATACGTATCTGATTTCTGTCTCTTTTGCTCATTCCAGGAATCAGTTTAACACTAACCACTCTTCCTCTCCTTTGAAAATTAAAAAGAATCAGAGTTAGCAAAGAGTTCAGTAACATTATCACACAATCAAGAAATCTCTTTTATAGCCTACAAATCCTACCATCATCTCATTGGCCACCTTCATTTCATGGGGGGGAAGAGGGGGAAGGGATTAATCACTCATGAGAAGCCTAGCATCTCAAAATCATAGAGTAGCAATTGGAATGGACCTCAAAGGAGACGAAAGATACTCAATACACTTTGACTCCTTCTGTAATAATAATTGTGTATCTTTCACGGTTGTAGATAGGAATTATATTGTCATTATAAAGTATTACATTTGTATTGTACAAATGTATTATACTACAATATTTTAAAGGTTATCAATTAGAAGAGGGATTTGTTTTGATCTTCTTGACCCTAGCAGGTATTCCAAGGGGAATGGCTACAATTTACTAAAGTAAAATTGTGGTTGGCTATCAGGACATACTATTTAACAATGCGTCTCCCTTGGGATTCATGGGAAAGATAAGACTGACATTTAAAATAATATCAAGATTGGGAAGCATAAGAAAGAGGAAAATCTATTTGTGTAATAGACCTCACAACTTTCTGAATTAGTTCTCAATGATGAACATACTTCTCTATTCCATATACCAATCCTATCCTGGTGATACTGACCATCACCTTGCCATTGCTCAAGGGCCATCCTCAATCTCCCACTTCCCATTGCTTTACATCCATCTCCCTCCTCCCATACACACACACACACACACACACACACACACACACACACCTCTAACCTCTTTCTTCAGGTACATCCTCTCTTTACACCTCCTTTTTGACCTTTGAACTGAATGTCCCAGAAGTATCTTAAAATGTCTAAAATAGAACTAAATATCTTACCTCTACACTAATCCAAGAATCTGCTGAACTTCATAGTGTTGTATTCTCATCTTCAACTTCTCTCACAAACACACACCATCTAGTCATTCAGTTGCCCAAATTTGCTGTTTCTATGCCCCCATCATCTCATTTGTATGTATTCTCCCCTCAAATCTCAGCTCAAGTTCCACTTTCTGCAAGAATCCTTTCTTGGTTCCCCTTTATCTTCCTGTCTTCCCCTTCTTCTCCCTCCCTTCTCTCTGTCACTACTCCCAATATGTCTTGTCTATAACTTGTTTGAACATAGATGATTGAATTCTACCTGCTACATTATATTGAGAGTTCATGAGAGCAGGAATACTGTGTGTGTGTGTGTGTGTGTGTGTGTGTGTGTTTGTGCTTCATTGTAGCAAGATTTACCATAGCCATAACTGTAGGCCTGCAACATAGCAGTTGCTTGATAAAGGCTGTTTCACTGGCTGACCAATAAGGAAGGCAGAGGAATGAAGAACTGATTGGTCTTCTCTGTAGAGCCCAGGAATCGCCAGTCTGATGAGGTTTGCAAAACCGACATTCAGAAATTGTAGTCACATTAAGAGGCAACATATCTTAAGCTCTCCTTTATGGATCAATATTAATTGAATGAGTTTGCAAATGCTGTTTGAATACGAAGAGATTTGTGTCACTGACAAGAGTGAGCATTGGAAGTCATGTGGTGAGCAGAGAAACACCCTCAAGTGATTCAGGGCTTTCTGAATAGATGGAGGACATCAGAGCCTTAAGCCCCCAATTGGGAAATGTTCTCCCTCACAGGTTTTCCAGCCAAGATCCTCTAATGCCTGCCTCCACTTCCCTCGGATGTTGAATGCATTGAAGCTCACCCAGTTAGACCAGTGAAGTTGAGGATAAGCAAGAAGAGGCAAGTCAAAAGGGAGATTATTAGAGAGTAACACACGTATGGGAAGGTGTGTGGTGCTTGAAGGCTGTGGGTGTGAGCACAAAAGGGTTCATTTCTACTCTAGCAAATCATTTTAAAGTCTCCCTTTTAAAATGAAGAGTCGTATGGCTGACAGCCCTGTTACATGATTTGAAACCTTAGATCTCAGGCACAAAAGAAATCATTATTAATCATTTGACATCAGCTTGGTAATAAGTGTCCAGTGAAGGGTATCTGAGGCATCTCTTGCTTAGGAACTTCGTTATTCATTTTTAGAGTTTAAAGAAAGGCACATTGGATATTAACAATTCAGGTGAAATAATTATGGGAGAAGATGCAACGTTCTAAAGAGAACAACAGGAATCAAATGTAATGGACTTCTCCATTAGTGGCAATGCAATGACCCTGAACAACTCGGAGGAACCTATGAGAAAAACCACTATCTACATCCAGAGGAAACACTGCGGGAGTAAAAACACGGAAGAAAAACAACTGCTTGAATACATGGGTTGAAGGGATATGGTTGGGGATGTAGACTCTAAATGAATATCCTAGTGTAAACAACATGGAAATAGGTTCTGATCAAGGACACATGTAATACCCAATGAAATTGCACATTGGCTGCGGGAAGAGTTGGTGGAGGGGAGGGAGAGAAATAATGTGATTATTGTAACCAAGGAATAATGTTCTAAATTGACTAAATAAACTAATTCAAATGGGAAAAAAAGAGAATAACAGGAACTGGAACTATCTTAGAAGTCTAAAAACGGGGATCAACGTTGAGAAGAGCCGGGCTTCTATACCCTGAGCCCTCTAAGAGATTGGCTCAGCTCCATCTCCTGCTCTGTATAGTGGACGTGGGAAATAAGGTAGGATATTTTCTGTTCTTTTCTGCACCAGGTTCTAATTGGGTTCTCACACATGATCTCCAGATTGGAGATAGGTGAAAAATGAGCAGGCAAGTTAGGAAGTTGAGGTTAAGTGGCTTGTCCAGGGTGACACAGCTAGGAACTGGCTGAGGCCAGATTAGAATACGTTTATTCCTGCCTCCTGACCTGGCAGAAGAAAAAGAAGACTCATACAATAAAGCAATATTTAAGGAGATGTTAAAGGACCTCAGCTGTACAGGAGAGAATCAAATCCCTTATTTAACCCTTAACAGTGTTCAGAAAGTCTTGGCTTGGAGTGAACTCATGACCTCTCTGACCACTCGGTCCCAGTCCTATATTTGTCTGAGACAGGCTATATTCTAGTCAAATAGATACTGGTGAGTGAAGAAGGAGAAAGAAAAATCAGGTATTCCATGGAAGAGTCTTCCCTTTGGAGCCCATGAAACCCTGGAAGAGAAAAATGGCAGAATGTTCCCAGAGTCTCTCTTAATCTGAACAGTGAGCAATCCCAGAGCCAACCTCTCTGGACTTTTGAAATAAAGGCATAACAACACAGTATGATTTCACATGTGGATATGAGTATAGTGATTTCGTATTCCAAACCATGTCTAACAAAGAATCCCATGGGCAGCTAGGTAGCACAGTGGATAGAGTGCCAGGTCAGGAGGCAGGAATAAACATATTCGAATCTGACCTGAGTCAGTTCTTAGCTGTGTGACCATGGACAAGTCACTTAACCCCAACTGCCTACCCATGACTGATCTTCTGCCTCCAAATCAATACTTAGTATCAATGCAAAGAAAGAAGATAAGTTTTTTGTCTTAGAATCAATACTATGTATCACTTCCAAGGTAGAATAGGGGTAAGGACTAGGCAATAGGGGTTAAGTGACTTACTCAGGGACACCCAGCTAGGAAGAATCTGAGACCAGATTTGAACCCAGGACCTCCCATCTTTAGGTCTGTCCCTATCCACTGAGCCACCCAGCAGCCCTCCTCCCTTCCTTAAAAAAAATAGAAAACTCTACCTTTCATCTTAGAATTGATAACTGTGGAACAGACTCTCACCCACTTCCATGTCTTGGTGTCTCCAAGGTGACTGAGATGAGCAGAACTTTCTGAGGATGGAACCACCTACCATGACTGTGTCCCCCACACCTGAGCAACAGGAATCTATTTTTGACACCGCAGTGCAGACAAGTACAAATTCAAGTTTAGTTCCTCTGGCTGAGGCACCTGGAGAATTTACCTTAAACGACAGAATAGAGATCCTCTCTCGGGTCATTACCCTGGTTGGGCTGGTGGGGAACAGCATCATCCTGTGGCTGCTGGGCTTCCACACCGAGAAGAGCCACTTCTCTGTCTACATCCTCAACCTGGCCACGTCTAACGCCCTCTTCCTTGGTAACTACTTTGGGCTCCACTTGGGGAGAATTGTTGGAGATTTAGATGATCTCGTCCTGTACCTGCTATTGTTCTACATCTTAGGCCTGTCCTACTGTGGGGGTCTGAGCCTGCTGGCTGTGATCAGCACTGAGCACTGCCTCTCTGTGTTCTTCCCCATCTTTTACAGATGTCACAGGACCAAGCACATGTCTGCCTCTGTGTGCCCCATACTGTGAACTCTGCCCAGCCTTTCCTGGGGAGCATGTGTGGCTCTTAATTCCTTTGAAAATGACCATTTCTCTGTTTTCTCCAGGGCTCTTCCCTTGGTCGAGTTCTGGTGCCTCGCCCTCCTCACCTATGTGCTGTCCATATCCAGCCTGACCCTGGTGCTGAGGGTCCAGTGCAGAACTGTGAAGATTAAATTAGTTTCTCTACTAAAAGTGTTATATTTTATAAGGTTTATTAAGATTATTAGAAATCAAGGAAATAAGAAAATACAAAATAAGAAAAGCACGTGCCTAGGGCTGAATAGCCCATTCACAGCCACTTACATCTTGCATGCCAGGTGGAGAGAAGCATGTGCTTAGAAGCAAAGAAGAGAGTGAAGTAGGTGTTACAGCCAGTTTAAATACAATTGTGATCTCGCCCAGGTGAGGATCTCAGGTGAGATTATAAGGAATTCTGGGAAGTACCAAGGACATCTGGGGATTGAAGTCTCGGTTCAAATCTCCATTTTTACATTCCCCACTTTGATTGTTACTGGGAAAGCAGTTTCTCCAAAAGGATCATGAAAACATAATCAACTTAAGGACTACAATAATTTGAGGATAAGAGGAAAAAAAGAACAAAACCAATAATTGCTAGATACATTGACAAAAAACAGTTAGGGGGCAGTTCCCTTTTGGCATGGAAATATACATACAAATAAATGTTCAATCAACCACACCCAAAGTTCATTCTTGATCTTCTCCTGCAGCTTGTGATCTGGAGGCATCTTCATGATGTGTTCTCCAAACACTTCAGTTTCTGGATTCGGAGAGGTATCATGTTTCTTAACCTAAAATTCTTCTCAAAAGAAATTTAAAGTTTGCAATTTAAAATAACAAGATTGTGTATATATATTTTACATTCCCCTGTGAAGAGGGTGATTGAAAAACACAGGGGTCATTTAGGAATGCATGGCTGAGTTATGAAGTATATGAATCAATTTGCAAGAGACATTAAAAAGACATCAGAAAAATCCAAATAAAAAAATAAAAAAAGATAATTTCTGGATGAAATATAGACTATCAAAGTCTTATGTGTAAAAATTCCAAGTAAAGGAAAAATAAATCTAACAGGTCTTTGAATCAGGGACCAATTAAAATGCTATAAGCATTTACCCAGTGAGTAGCCAGGACTATAGAAATTTTGCCACATTATGAAAGACAGAAAAGGTACTAGATTATAGGAACCCGGTAGGAGCCAAATTTGAGATACTTTGTAAGAATTTTCATGAAGAGTGTAGGTACAAGGAAGGCCTATGTCTTAACATATATCAAGTGTCACGACCTTGAGTCTCACTCTACGTTCAAATCCTTTGTATTGGCTTAGAAGTGCATCAATCCTACCTGAATGAGTTTCTTCTTTTTTGACCTGTGTGCTCTTTTGGCACAATTCAGGTTTAGCTTTGTGCTTCTTTGGACCTGTGCAATGGCTCTTGTTCTGTAATCAGAAAGAATCATTAAGCAAAGTCCCATAAATTTTCTTTTTAAACAATTAATGGCATCATTTTTATGGTCTCAAGCTTTTGACATTATAGCATCGACATTATAGCAAATATATTTTAAACTTATATTACTTCAAAATCAAAAAGGTTAAAGAAAATCTTAATACTGGTGACATGTGCTTCAAATATAAAAAGGAGAGAAAAAATTAAAAAACTGAAATAGTATATTGCACATGCAAGAACAATATAATAATGAAAGAATTTTAAAAATAAGAATATAGCTTATAAGCATTGTCAAACTGTGTCAGCTAAGGAAATATAGAATATAAGATTTTCTCACCAAAAATGAGATCCATTTCCTCTTCATACCTGGTCATAATCCACTGTGAGTATAAGCAAATGAATTTCATGAGGTAAGTTTTTTTTAAATAAAGAACAGTAGTTCAAAATCCCCCAAATTCTCAATAGCCCAATTAATTACAATAGCAAACAAAAACCACTATCATTTTTATATGAGTCTGCTATATGACATTTAAAGAAAATGGATACTTGTCACAAGTTTAAAGAGATAGCAAATCTTTCAACCTTAACAAACATATTTTTAAACAAAGTAAAACATGTGGGTCTAGAACATCATTAAGAAATCTAGATATCATTACAAAAAAGTGGCAGAGGAGTCTGGGAAAAACCCAAACCTCTGTACAGTTGATGTTGGGTAAAGTGAGCTGAAGAGTTATAAATGAGAGATGCTCCTCTTTTGGGGAGTCATCCAGGGTTAGGGACCATGACCTGGGATTAAATTCCCAGCTCCTTTGGTATGAGACTGTGATGTCCCATCCATTCACATTTTTATAAATATGGGAGGTGGGGATTATAATTGCATTTCACTTCAGCTACTAAAATGGACCTTATCAGGCTTGTTGAAAAAAATATAAAAATCATGTCATGTCAAAAGACCCCTTAAAATCAATTTGAGATATTTAGCTTATTACATTTTTCAAAGGTTGTTATATAATTGTAACTAGTTTGATGAAATTCATCTAGCCTCTATGTGACAATTTACAAAGTCAAAAATAGAAAAAAAAAGCTGTTTTTATATATGAGCTTATTCAATGAAATTTGTTCAGTATAGTTATAGGGGAAAAACAACAGACTATAACAGTAGTTAAAACCAGTACATTAAAATAATTCAGTGTGACAGAATAGTATTGAATATATTAATATATAAACTTAAAACCACCAAAATTAAATCTTAAACAAAACAATCAGCAAAATGCAATAAAATACAGAGATTTTTATAAAACATTGGAGTCTGAAAAGCCTTAAAAATATAACCTCCAGTCTCTTTAAAGTTAATTTTTATTTTGTTTTTTATCCATTTAGATGCCTATTGTCAGAAGGCAGAAGATTGGTAAAGGGTAGGCAATGGGGTTCAAGTTACTTGCCCAGTGTCACACAGTCAGGAAGTGTCTGAGGCCAGATTAGAACCCAGGACCTCCCGTCTCTAGGCCTGGCTCTCAATCTACTGAGCCACTATGCTGCCCCTCCCCCCAATAGTGAGGGTGGGTTTTAGGAATCTCAAATTGGGCCAAAGAATTACAGGGAGATGAATTTCTCCCCTGAATCTCAGGTGAGATAAGTAACAGAATCAGTGCACTCAAAAGATATTCTTTGAAACACTCCTTGCTTGTAACTTCCTATTTGTAGAAGTCTCTTCCTTCTCCTCGTTGTCCCCCACTGTGATCCCCTGCCACATGGAGGCTAATTGTAGCCTAAGGAAAGATCACCCCCGTTTTTACTAGCTGGCATTTTATTTGGAAGACACAAAGGGCAGCTACCAGCAGCTTGGGTCCTGGAGCTATCCTGGGGCAATCTGGCTCAGAGGCTGGAGATCATCTGGGGCTGGGCCTGGGCTGGTTGGGATCCAGAGAGTGATCTGGTTTAAGTAACTCCGGAGTTAAGTAACTCCGGCTGGAATGAGCTGAATAAGAAACAGCTTTGTGAGGGTAGGAAAAAAACCTTGGCCAGAGAAATGTGACTTAAAAAAACATCTAGGCAGTTGTTCCCTCTACAGCTGATCAAAATAAGCTATTAAAAGCTGAATTCATGAATACTCACAGTAGAGAAAAGGTTTGGGAAAGTTAAGAAGATTGAGGGTATTTTGTCATAACTGACATGGTCAGCCAAAACTGTAAAAATTAAATTTAGTCTCTAGTAATAAAAGTATTATATTTTATGAGGCTTATTAAAAATTATTAGAAATCAAGTAGTAAAGAAATACAAATAAGAAACCACATGCCTAGGGCTGATTAGCCCATTCAGAGTGCCCTCTCTTAGTTTACTTGCTACATCATTGCCATGGCCGCATACGAGGCAGAGAGCCTATTAAATACTAATTGTTATCTCGCCCAGGTGGAGACTCAGGTGAGATTATAGGGAATTCTGGGAAATATCACTTCTGGGGATTGAAGTCTAGGGTTCAAATCTTCATTTTACAGTACCATGGACAGACTCTTTCCTAGGACTATATCTTAACTACAACTCAAATGGTTACAAGATATCAAACTAAAGAGATTCCTAAGCTATTCTAAATGAAGTACTGCCTAATTAAATTTGCTTCTTACAAATATTCATTATACTATGAAAGAAAACATCATAAAAAGTGAAAAAAGAAAGCAAGGAAAAATGATATGCTTCAATCTGCATTTAGGCTCCAAAAGGCATGATATGAAAACTGAGGATCACTATTTTCCAGGAACATCTGTTGGGATAAGGATCAGAGCAATCAGATGGGAGGAGCCAAAAAGAATAAAAGTATGCCACAATGAGGTTTAGGAAACTAAAGGAGACTCAGGAATGTGAGATTCTTGCTACCTGCCATCATCTAAGTACTTAGTAGTATCTTCCCTCATCTGATCCAAGCCTTCCTTCCATGTCAGGATCTCACCTGAAGCAGGGGGCTCAGGGAGAAATCTTCTTCATTACATAGACCTGGAATTATTTAAAATCTTGTCTGAGACCTTAAAATGTTAGTCAACGTGGCCATATGGAGTGAAAGTGGGCATATCTCAAGGCATCAGAGGAAGAGGAGATTAAGCAGAGTCATGAGGAGATGCTGAGATAATTCCCCTAAGTGGATATTTTAATACATCTGTGCTATGATTGGACAGTTCTAGCATACCACAATGCTTTTATATGAGACTTCTCTCACAACATAACCAACATGGAAATATATTTTGCAAGATCATACATGTATAATCCAGATCAAATTGTCTAACATCTCAGATAAGGAAGAAATAAGGGAAGAAGGAAGAAAATTTGGATATTATAATTTTGGGAAATGTGTGTAAAAGATTGTTATTACATTAGGAAATTGGGAAAAAATATAAAAAGAATGGGAAAATAAAATAGCTGCATGGGGAAATTGATCTAAGAATAAATATTTACCATTAATTTAAAAAGGTCAGTATCTCAGCCTTCCTGAGTCCTATATGCAACTGTAAAATTTTTACCTCTCAAAAGTGCATTGAGGAATTCAAGACATTTCCCTTGAATGATGGAGTGCTAATCAAATGTAAATGGTAATACCTAGATTCAAGACAGAGAAAATCCAATTACATTTCCAACTAACAAAGTGAGTGCCACTGCTTTAGTGGAACATTTCAAAATAAGGCACAATCACTTTTTGGTCAGAATAAGAGTTAATAAATAACAATAAATAATTTTTCGGTTAATTATTATTCATTATTCATTAATTATTAAATGCGTGCAATTCTCCCAAAAGCATTCATCCAAAAGCTCTCTTTCATTTTTGTCTCTTCTCATTTCACTCTTCAAAATTTCAGGCAGGTGTTTCTATGCTTTTCCAAAATTAACCTGTGCAGAATTTCTTTTTTAGTATGTACTGATGTAACAACCAATCACTAGACAAGACTTTCATTTCTCATATACATTCTTATAGCTCCTTCTTTCACAGAGCTGATAAGAAATTCATCAGGAAAAATTCAATTCAAATTCAGCATCAGATACTTCCCAGTAGTATGACTCAGTAGTCAGTTAGCCTGTTTGGGTCAGTTGACACTTCTTAAAATAGAGATCAAAATATCACCAGCCTCATAGGGCTGCTATGAAAATAAAATGAAACAATAGTTAACGAATGCTTCACTTTGTACCAGGCACATAGCAAGAACTAAATAAATGTTATTATTATAAGGATGATAACCAGACTTTTTAAACTTATATGACTAAAGAAAACATGGCACGTTCCCAAAGATCTCCATATATGGTAAGAATGTTTGAGATCCTTTGAACAACTCCCCCCAAATCAGTTATCATTATTACTTTTCAAGCAAAATATACCCAATGCAATGCACACTATATTTTTAAAACAGAGCAACAAAAATATTTATTTGATAACTCCAATTCCTAATTTCAAAACATTCAGAACTTATTCTCTACTAATACAAATAGAGTACACTCCAGCTATCATTGTTTAGCTTAACTCTATTTCTTGTACAATGGTTCACCAAAATAATAAAACAAATCATGAGCTTACTAACAACATAATACAATATTCGTTTTTCATATTAAAAATAATGAAGCTTCCTTTAAATGACATCATTTCAGGTTAATGTATTTTAATCATATTGAATAGAAAATCATTTTATCCACATATCAAACCTGGTATTCTCTAATTGATTGAATTTTTTAAAAATCTGATTGCTCTAAGTGTGATCAGCAAGAGTGTTGTAAATAATTGATGGAATCCTGACATAAATTACTGTTTCAAAGTTTGCTACATTATTATATCTACAATAGTATCAAAATTGGCGAGAAAGGGAACAGCTGGGTAGCTCAGTGTATTGGGAGCCAGGCTTAGAGATGGGAGATTTTAGGTTCAAATCTGGCCTCAGACACTTCCCAGCTGTGTGACCTTGGGTAAGTCACTTGACCCCCATTGCCAATACATAGCATTGGCTCTAAGACAGAAGGTACAGGTTTAAAAAAATTGGTGAGAAAAAAAACTCAATTTACTGCAAATGTCAGGGGAGGAAACAAGAAATTCTTTAAATTCAATTATAATTTTACGGACATTAAAAACTTCTTGCTTCTTTTCTAAGGATTTAAACGTCAATAATTCTTGTTTTACTAAATTCTTTTGGTCTTTTTGATTTATGATGTTTTATTTTATCATTCCAATTAACTACAAAATTAATACTTTACCTTAAACAAGATGGAAACTTCAAGGTTTAAGAGAGTTTCTCATTTTCAGGAAAAAAAAATTCTGATTTGGTTTCTTTAAGAATTTAGGATTGAAGATGGCGGCTTAGAGAAAGCTGAAGTTCAGATCTCCGGAAAACCCTTCCCGACCGATCTCAAACTAGAAGCTCCTAAGGCGCCGAAATTCAAAACGATCAACAGCACAGACCCTGGGAACCCTCCTCCTGGACCTGGACCCGGTTCAAAAGGTACGGCTCCCCTTAAAAGCCAGAACCCGAGATCCCTCGGACCTCAGGGGTAGGAGCGCAGAGTCCAAGGCTCCCGGAAGCGGCAGCCGCGCCGGGCTCAGAGAGCAGGGTCTGAGGAACAACAACCCTCAGGGTCTTCTACCCAAGTCCCAGTCCGGGTGAAAGTTACTGCCTGGGGCTTCCGCTGCAGAGAGCCTGTCGGTCCGGGTGAAAGTTATTGCCTGGGGCCTCCGCTGCAAAGAGCTGGTCGGTCCGGGTGAAAGTTACTGCCTGGGGCCTCTGCTGCAGAGAGCTGGTCAAAACAACAGCAACCCTCAGGGCGGGCAAGACAGCCTCACGGGCTGGATCCTGCTATCCAAGTCTCAGTGAAAGTCCTTGCCCGGAGCTTGGGAAAGCTGCAGCCCATCCCCCCGCAGGCCGACGAAACAGCCTCACGGCCAGCGATTCCTCGTGGTCCGACCCTTCCATTCCAGTTCCAGTGAGGCATATTCAGTTTAACCCAGGGAAAGCTCATAGAACTATCTGCCCAGGACTAAAGCGTCTGAACACCAGACAGAGACAAGAAAAACTAATCCTCCACATTCAGAAATGGCAAACTCCACAGAACCACAGAAGCCCCAAAATACCAAGAAAAATAAGAAGAAAGGGGCGACTTTGGACACATTCTATGGAGCCAAAATACAAAATACAGAGCAGACAGAAGATAATATAAAAGAAAATGCTCCAAAACCTTCCAAAGGAAATGGAAACTCTCCACAAACCTATGAAGAATTTGAATCAGAAATGACCAAAAAGATGGAAGCCTTCTGGGAGGAAAAGTTGGAAATAATGCAAAAGAAATTCACGCATCTACAAAACCAGTTTGACCAAACTGTAAAAGAAAACCAGGCTTTAAAGGCCAGAATCAGGCAGCTGGAAGACAACGATCGTGTAAAAGAGCAAGAATCAATAAAGCAAAGCCAAAATACCAAGAAATTAGAAGAGAACATAAAATATCTCACCGACAAGGTGATAGATCTGGAAAATAGGGGGAGAAGGGATAATTTAAGAATAATTGGACTCCCAGAAAAGCCAGAAATAAACACCAAACTGGACATGGTGATACAAGATATAATCAAAGAAAATTGCCCAGAGATTCTAGAACAAGGGGGCAATACAGCCACTGAAAGAGCTCACAGAACACCTTCTACACTAAACCCCCAAAAGACAACTCCCAGGAAAGTAATTGCCAAATTCCAAAGCTATCAAACAAAAGAAAAAATCCTACAGGAAGCCAGAAAAAGACAATTTAGATATAAAGGAATGCCAATCAGGGTCACCCAAGACCTTGCAAGTTCTACTCTGAATGATCGTAAGGCATGGAACATGATCTTCAGAAAGGCAAGAGAGCTGGGTCTCCAACCAAGAATCAGCTACCCAGCAAAACTGACTATATACTTCCAAGGGAAAGTATGGGCATTCAACAAAATAGAAGACTTCCAACTTTTTGCAAAGAAAAGACCAGAGCTATGTGGAAAGTTTGATACCGAAAATCAAAGAGCAAGGAATACCTGAAAAGGTAAATATTAAGGAAAGGGGAAAATGTTATCTTCTTCTTTTACTCAAACTCTCTTCTATAAGGACTACATTTATATCAACCTATGTATACTAATATATGGGGAAAATGTAATGTATAAATAGGGGGTAAAGAAAGACCAAATAGAATAATGGTTCTCACACAAAGATTCACAGGGGAAGGGGAGGGGAAGAAAACTCCTATAAGAAGGAGAGGAAGAGAGGGGGGGGGGTTACTTAAACCTCAATCTCAGGGAAATCAACTCTGAGAGGGAAAAACACCCAGATCCATTGGGATCTTGAATTCTATCTTACCCAACAAGGGTAAGGAAAAGGGAAAACCAAGGGGGGGAGGGGGAGAGGGAGAACAAAAAGGGAGGGAAAGAGAGGGGGGAGGGGGAGGGAACAAAAAGGGAGGGACTAAAAAGGGAAACATCAAGGGAGGGGACAAGGGGGACTGATTCAAAGTAAATCACTGGACTAAAAGGTAGAGCCGAAGAAGAAAAGGTTAGAATTAGGGAAGGCAATCAAAATGCCAGGGAGTCCACAAATGACAATCATAACTTTGAACGTGAATGGGATGAACTCACCCATAAAACGTAGACGAATAGCAGAATGGATTAGAATCCAAAACCCTACCATATGTTGTCTTCAAGAAACACACATGAGGCGGGTTGACACCCACAAGGTCAGAATTAAAGGATGGAGTAAGACCTTCTGGGCCTCAACTGATAGAAAGAAGGCAGGAGTGGTAATCATGATATCTGATAAAGCCAATGCAAAAATAGACCTGATCAAAAGGGATAGGGAAGGTAATTATATTTTGTTAAAAGGGACTATAGACAATGAGGAAATATCATTAATCAATATGTATGCACCAAATAATATAGCACCCAAATTTCTAATGGAGAAACTAGGAGAATTGAAGGAAGAAATAGACAATAAAACCATACTAGTGGGAGACTTAAACCAACCATTATCAAATTTAGATAAATCAAATCAAAAAATAAATAAGAAAGAGGTAAAAGAAGTGAATGAAATCTTAGAAAAATTAGAATTAATAGACATATGGAGAAAAATAAATAGGGATAAAAAGGAATACACCTTCTTCTCAGCACCACATGGCACATTCACAAAAATTGACCATACATTAGGTCACAGAAACATAGCACACAAATGCAAAAAAGCAGAAATAATGAATGCAGCCTTCTCAGATCACAAGGCAATAAAAATAATGATTAGTAATGGTACATGGAAAACCAATTCTAAAACCAATTGGAAATTAAACAATATGATACTCCAAAACCGTTTAGCTAAAGAAGAAATCATAGAAACAATTAATAATTTCATCAAGGAAAATGACAATGGCGAAACATCCTTTCAAACCTTTTGGGATGCAGCCAAAGCGGTAATCAGAGGCAAATTCATATCCCTGAAAGCTCATATTAACAAACAAGGGAGAGCAGAGATCAATCAATTGGAAATGCAATTGAAAAAACTCGAAAGCGATCAAATTAAAAACCCCCAGCAGAAAACCAAATTAGAAATCCTAAAAATTAAGGGAGAAATTAATAAAATCGAAAGTGATAGAACTATTGATTTAATAAATAAGACAAGAAGCTGGTACTTTGAAAAAACAAACAAAATAGACAAAGTACTGGTCAATCTAATTAAAAAAAGGAAGGAAGAAAAGCAAATTCACAGCATTAAAGATGAAAAGGGGGACAGCACCTCCAATGAGGAGGAAATTAAGGCAATCATTAGAAATTACTTTGCCCAATTATATGGCAATAAATACACCAATTTAGGAGAAATGGATGAATATATACAAAAATACAAACTGCCTAGACTAACAGAAGAGGAAATAGAATTCTTAAATAATCCCATATCAGAAATTGAAATCCATCAAGCCATCAAAGAACTTCCTAAGAAAAAATCCCCAGGGCCTGATGGATTCACCTGTGAATTCTATCAAACATTCAGAGAACAGTTAACCCCAATACTATACAAACTATTTGACATAATAAGCAAAGAGGGAGTTCTACCAAACTCCTTTTACGACACAAACATGGTACTGATTCCAAAACCAGGCAGGTCAAAAACAGAGAAAGAAAACTATAGACCAATCTCCCTAATGAATATAGATGCAAAAATTTTAAATAGGATACTAGCAAAAAGACTCCAGCAAGTGATCAGAAGGATCATTCACCATGATCAAGTAGGATTCATACCAGGGATGCAGGGCTGGTTCAACATTAGGAAAACCATCCACATAATTGACCACATCAACAAGCAAACTAGCAAGAACCACATGATTATCTCAATAGATGCAGAAAAAGCCTTTGATAAAATACAACACCCATTCCTATTAAAAACACTAGAAAGCATAGGAATAGAAGGGTCATTCCTAAAAATAATAAACAGTATATATCTAAAACCAACAGCTAATATCATCTGCAATGGGGATAAACTAGATGCATTCCCAATAAGATCAGGAGTGAAACAAGGATGCCCATTATCACCTCTACTATTTGACATTGTACTAGAAACACTAGCAGTAGCAATTAGAGAAGATAAAGAAATTGAAGGCATCAGAATAGGCAAGGAGGAGACCAAGTTATCACTCTTTGCGGATGACATGATGGTCTACTTAAAGAATCCTAGAGATTCAACCAAAAAGCTAATTGAAATAATCAACAACTTTAGCAAAGTTGCAGGATACAAAATAAACCCACATAAATCATCAGCTTTTCTATATATCTCCAACACAGCTCAGCAGCAAGAACTAGAAAGAGAAATCCCATTCAAAATCACCTTAGACAAAATAAAATACCTAGGAATCTATCTCCCAAGACAAACACAGGAACTATATGAACACAACTACAAAACACTCGCCACACAACTAAAACTAGACTTGAACAATTGGAAAAACATTAACTGCTCATGGATAGGACGAGCCAATATAATAAAAATGACCATCCTACCCAAACTTATTTATCTATTTAGTGCCATACCCATTGAACTACCAAAATACTTCTTCACTGATTTAGAAAAAACCATAACAAAGTTCATTTGGAAGAACAAAAGATCAAGGATATCCAGGGAAATAATGAAAAAAAACACATATGATGGGGGCCTTGCAGTCCCAGACCTCAAACTATATTACAAAGCAGCAGTCATCAAAACAATTTGGTACTGGCTAAGAAACAGAAAGGAAGATCAGTGGAATAGACTGGGGGAAAACGACCTCAGCAAGACAGTATACGATAAACCCAAAGATCCCAGCTTTTGGGACAAAAATCCACTATTCGATAAAAACTGCTGGGAAAATTGGAAGACAGTGTGGGAGAGACTAGGAATAGATCAACACCTCACACCCTACACCAAGATAAATTCAAAATGGGTGAGTGACTTAAACATAAAGAAGGAAACCATAAGTAAATTGGGTAAACACAGAATAGTATACATGTCAGACCTTTGGGAGAGGAAAGGCTTTAAAACCAAGCAAGATATAGAAAGAATCACAAAATGTAAAATAAATAATTTTGACTACATCAAACTAAAAAGCTTTTGTACAAACAAAACCAATATAACTAAAATCAGAAGGGAAACAACAAATTGGGAAAAAATCTTCATAGAAACCTCTGACAAAGGTTTAATTACTCATATTTATAATGAGCTAAATCAATTGTACAAAAAATCAAGCCATTCTCCAATTGATAAATGGGCAAGGGAAATGGATAGGCAGTTCTCAGATAAAGAAATCAAAACTATTAACAAGCACATGAAGAAGTGTTCTAAATCTCTTATAATCAGAGAGATGCAAATCAAAACAACTCTGAGGTATCACCTCACACCTAGCAGATTGGCTAACATAACAGCAAAGGAAAGTAATGAATGCTGGAGGGGATGTGGCAAAGTAGGGACATTAATTCATTGCTGGTGGAGTTGTGAACTGATCCAACCATTCTGGAGGGCAATTTGGAACTATGCCCAAAGGGCGACAAAAGAATATCTACCCTTTGACCCAGCCATAGCACTGCTGGGTCTGTACCCCAAAGAGGTAATGGGCACAGAGACTTGTACAAAAATATTCATAGCTGCGCTCTTTGTGGTGGCCCAAAACTGGAAAACGAGGGGATGCCCATCAATTGGGGAATGGCTGAACAAACTGTGGTATATGTTGGTGATGGAGTACTATTGTGCTCAAAGGAATAATAAAGTGGAGGAGTTCCATGGAGACTGGAACAACCTCCAGGAAGTGATGCAGAGCGAGAGGAGCAGAACCAGGAGAACATTGTACACAGAGACTAATACACGGTGGTATCATCGAACGTAATGGACTTCTCCATTAGTGGCGGTGTAATGTCCCTGAACAACTTTCAGGGATCCAGGAGAAAAAAAAACACCATTCATAAGCAAAGGATAAACTATGGGAGTGGAAACACCGAGAAAAAGCAACTGCCTGAATACAGAGGTTGAGGGGACATGACAGAGGATAGACTCTAAATGAACACTCTAATGCAAATACTATCAACAAAGCAATGGGTTCAAATCAAGAAAACATCTAATGCCCAGTGGACTTACGCGTCGGCTATGGGGGGTGGGGGGGAGGAAAAGAAAATGATCTATGTCTTTAACGAATAATGCTTGGAAATGATCAAATAAAATATATTTAAAAAAAAAAAGAATTTAGGATTAACAGTCTATTCCAATTCCTTTTAAATTCTCGTTTTTCATTTCCATAGTCAAATCATCCTAATAATCTCTGCATGGATTTATATGTTTTTTTCTTTTTTCAATCTCAAACTCAAACTGTCTGGGTTTTTTCATTATTTGACACTATTGGTTACTCTCTCACTTTTCTGGAAATCAATAAAAAACAATATTAAGAAAGTCACAAAAATATTCATTTATTTTGTCCCAGAGATCCTCCTGCCAGTCAACTACCAAACAGAAGATAATGATAAAAAGAACTTTTGGACATTTCTTTTTTTTTTCTTTTAGTATGGAGGAATTGAAATCAAAACAAACACTCATTGATTAGAAAATGACTAAATGAATTATGAAATATAAATGTATTAAAATATTTTATGTATGCAAGAAACTGGAATATTATGAATCTAGAGAGTTTCATGAGAGGATTTAGATCTATCTCTTTCTGTGTGTCTTAGGAGGAATAACTCCACAGGAAGGAGAATGGCATTTTGGAAATTATAGGTCTAAAACTGTACGTTTTCTATAGAATATTTTTAATGAACAAGAGATTATTGAACATGAGAGCTGAGGACATGATCTCACACTGAGTTACTCATGGTTCCCTGTTTCCTACTCAGAATATAAAAAAAGATGAAAAGTCAGTTCATCCTAGTCTTGTTTTCAAATTATGATGGAAGAGAAAAATCAGGAGTAAATAGAGACTAGTCTCAGATGGACTAGGAGGCCTTTTCACTGTTTTCCATTATAATACTCAACCAGTCCTTCTTACCTCACCAGATAATTGTGAGGAACTGACTTTTTCCTTTCCTTATAATTCCCTAAGAAGTGTCCAATGACTCCCGAATATTTCCATCCCTTTGACAATCTTTACAAGACAGTATAGGACAAACCCAAAGATCCCAGCTTCTGGGACAAGAACTCACTATTTGACAAAAACTGCTGGGAAAATTGGAAGACAGTGTGGGAGAGATTAGGTTTGGATCAACACCTCACACCCTACACCAAGATAAATTCAAAATGGGTGATTGACATGAACATAAAGAAGGAAACTATAAGTAAATTAGGTAAACACAGAATAGTATACATGTCAGACCTTTGGGAAGGGAAAGACTTTAAAACCAAGCAAGACATAGAAAGAATCACAAAATGTAAAATAAATAATTTTGACTACAACAAATTAAAAAGTCTCTGTACAAACAAAACCAATGAAACCAAAATGAGAAGGGAAACAACAAATTGGGAAACACTCTTCATAACAAAAACCTCTGACAAAGGTCTAATTACTCAAATCTATAAAGAGCTAAATCAATTGTACAAAAAATCAAGCCATTCTCCAATTGACAAATGGGCAAGGGACATGAACAGGCAGTTTTCAGCCAAAGAAATCAAAACTATCAATAAGCACATGAAAAAGTGTTCTAAATCTCTTATAATCAGAGAGATGCAAATCAAAACAACTCTGAGGTATCACCTCACACCTAGCAAATTGGCTAACATGACAGCAAAGGAAAGTAATGAATGCTGGAGGGGATATGGCAAAGTTGGGACATTAATTCATTGCTGGTGGAGTTGTGAATTGATCCAACCATTCTGGAGGGCAATTTGGAACTATGCCCAAAGGGCAATAAAAGACTATCTGACCTTTGATCCAGCCATAGCACTACTGGGTTTGTACCCCAAAGACATCATTAGGAAAAAGACTTGTACAAGAATATTCATAGTGTGACAAGGAAATCACTTTAAAAGACTGATATATATGAATTTAAGGTCGCCAAGGAATTCAGCTATGTAATTCCTAAATGAAAACTCAAGTCAGCAGTCAACCTTTTATGGAGTTTAATTACAAACAGGAGGAAGAAAGGTATTAGAGATAGAGAGAGAGAGAGGGAGAGAGAGAGAGAAGTGAATAGGGCTTAAATACCCCCTCTGTTTAGGCTGGGCCAAAAGGCCCAAGCCCTTAGATAGCTGAGGCAAAGAAAAGAGATCAGTCCCTATCACTCACGTGACTGAAATGGAGAAACAGTCTCAGGGGCCTCCACCTCCAGCTTCCTTCAGAGCCAAAAACTCTCCACCAACCTCTCAGAGCAAAACCTCTCCAACCACCCCTTAGTCCTCAGACCCCGCTATCTTTAAGGAAAACATCCAAGTTCCCTCCCCTCAGTTCTCACATCTACCAATCACTGTCCATGTCTTCCCTGTGCCAATGGTGGCTCTAGCTTAACCCAGGACTGCCCAGAGGTCTGTGGCTTTGCACATGTCTGTTGAAGGTCATATTCTCAAATAATTAAATCTTGATCCTTTGCTGCAGCCCTTCCTAAATCCTGTTACCCTGAGTAGGGTGGAGATTGGAATAATTAAATTTTGATCTATGTTGCAGCCCTTCCTAAATCCTGTTAGGACTGAGTAGGGTGGAGATTGTAATTTCCAAGACCTGGTTCTGTCATTCCAAGTATCTCTATTGTATCAATTCTAAAATCAATCATGACTCAAAGAACTTCCTATTCTATGCTTAAGCATAGGTCAAAGCCCTTTCCATTGTTCAGCAAAAGGTTTCTGTCCTAAAGTAATCTTAAGAAGGGAGGAGGAGGAACCTTCCTTGCCAATGGGGTTCACATTCCAATAGAGCTCCCACTATCAGTGTGAAATTCCCTACAAGCATGAAATTTCCCAATGGTGAAATTTCCAACATTTATAAGTCTAAGAAATGTTAAGGTTTACAATAGCTGCACTCTTTGTGGTGGCCAAAAATTGGAAAACGAGGGGATGCCCTTCAGGTGGGGAATGGCTGAACAAATTGTGGTATATGTTGGTGATGGAATACTATTGTTCTAAAAGGAATAATAAACTGGAGGAATTCCATGGAGACTGGAACAACCTCCAGGAAGTGATGCAGAGAGAGAGGAGCAGCACCAGGAGAACATTGTACACAGAGACTGATACACTGTGGTACAATTGAACGTAATGGACTCCTCCATTAGTGTCAATGCAATGGCCCTGAACAATCTGCAGGGATCTAGGAGAAAAAATCACTATCCATAAGCAGAGGACAAATTGTGGGAGTAAAAACACTGAAGAAAAGCAACTGCTTGACTACAGGGGTTGAGGGGACATGATTGATTAGAGACTCTAAATGAACACCCTAATGTAAATACCAACAACATGGAAATGGGTCCGAATCAAGGACATATGTGATACCCAGTGGAATTGTGCATTGGCTATGGGAGGGGTGGTGGGAGGGGAGGGTGAGGAAAAGAAAATGATCTTTGTTTCCAAGGAATAATGTTTGAAAATAACCAAATAAAATAATGTTTTTTTTAAAAGAAATATGTATAAAATGAATATAAAATGCAGAAAGAAGCATACATTTCAGACATGTATAATACAGGAATTTGTATTGCAACAATAAACAGCTCCATTTTAAGTACTTCATTTTACAAGTTTAAAAGAAATGTAAGATGCTTAACAATGTTGTATGTCACTTATATTTATTACTGATTTTACAGAGGGTTGGTTTGCTGTTTTAACACCCCATTCTCTTTTTAATCCTGTTTCTGAAGAAATATTGAACTAAACACTATCTGAGCAATTTTCTTACTCCTCATTTTCCAGCAGACATCCTCCTCCTGGCTGCTTCCTCTACTTCTTCATCATGGATGACAATTGCCCTTTCTAACCTAGATTTGACAAGTCTGCTATGTTACAGATGGACTCCCCATCACTCCATGGCTCATTGAAAAAGCATATTATAATTTAAATGAATTTGCTGCATTTGAGGAATTTATTAAGCACATATCAGCATAGTCAAAATAATAATGTAAAAACATTGAATGTATAGGATTGTTATTTATGTTTGGATATTCTAAAAATCATCCAGGTATCAAGATTCCTGGGATCTTATGGCCTTGGTCTTACACAGCTATTAACACACTGATATCTAAAACAACAAACTACACAGTTTTGAGAAAAAGAAGGATAGAAAGAGATAGTGAATAAAATAATGAACTAATTAAAAGAGATTGGTAATTAAATTACACCTTTATAAAAAATGACGTGGACAATGAAATAATATCGACATTAAAAACATATGAAACAGATGGAATAGTATCCAAATTCCTACAGGAGAAATTATATTTATTATAAATAATAAATTATATTATATAAAGAATATTGGGATAAATGAAGTTTTCATTAGAAATATGAATAGCATCTATCTAAAACTACCTGGAAATATTATCTGTAATGGATGAATAAGCTAGAGGCCTTCCCAATATGATCGGGTTGTAAAATGGAGATTTGAAGCCTGAACTTCAATCCCCAGAAGTCCTTGGTACTTCCCAGAATTCCATATAATCTCACCTGGGCAAGATCACAATTTAGTATTTAATGGGCTCTCTGCCTCCCAAGAGTGCTCTTCCTGGACTCAGAGATTGCAATATGTAGTGAGTATGCTGAGCGCGGGGTTTCTAAATTGGCTAACCAGCCACAAGCCCGTGGTTTTCTACCTTGTATTCTTAATTCTAATAATCCTTAATAAACCTCATAAAAATATTTAGTAGAGAAACTACTCAGCCATTCCACAATTGATGGGCATCTCCAGAATTTTCAATTCTTTACACTTCAAAAATAGCTTATGTAAAAATTCTTATACATATGGACACTTTCTTTTCTTTTTTTTTCTACTTCATCTCTTTGGGATACAGAGCTAGTAGGGATAGTACTGAGTCAAAGGGAATGCACAGATATACAGCAATTTGGGCATAGTTCCAGTATGCTCTCCAGAATGGTTGATCACCTCACAATTCTATCCAACAATGCAATAGTTTCCCAGGTTTTCCACAGCTACTCCAACATCAGTCATTATCCCTTACTATCATGTTAGACAATTTGAGGTGGTCTTTCAGGGTTTCTTAAATTTGCATTTCTCTAATCAAGCGATTTAGAGTATTTTTTTCATAGGATTAGAAATAGATTTAGAGACACCTAGATGGCAGAGTACAATGGTTTGGAGTGAGAAGACCAGAATTCAAATTTGGCCTCAGACACTTATTAGCTGATTGAATCTATTTCTCTTTCCCTTATTTGGGAGAGGTGAGCACATTTGCTTGAAATATGTCATACCTGTCCCTGATGGATCCACATACACATTCTGATAGTGTCATGTGTACAAATAAGACACATAAACACATGCAAACACACACCCACATCAACAATATGCTATGAAAATGGATGATATGATAATTAGGGATCACTTCTTTCCAGGAATATCTGCTAGGATGAGGGTCAGAGCAATCAGATGTGGGAAGGAACCAAAAAGAATGAGTGTATTCCACAATGAGGTTTAGGAAATTAAGGGGGCATCAGGAATGCGAGACTCATTCTACCTACCATCATCAATGTACTTAGTAGTGTCTTCCCTCATCTGATCCAAGCCTTCTTCCTTCCATGTCAGGAACTTATCTTGTCTGAGACCTTAAAATATTAACCAATATGGCCATATGGCGTGGAAGTGGGTAGATCACAAGGCATCAGAGGAAGAGGAATGTTAGCAGAGTCATGAGGAGATGCTGAGATAAATCCCCTAAGTGGATATTTTAAGACATCTGTGCTCTGATTGGACAGTTCTAGCATACCACAAACTACAAGGACTTATTTAAGATCTTGATTTCACTTGCTGTACCCTAAATTTCCATTCAGAGGTTCTCACAGTCCCAGGTGCACACACAAAAAATATCACTAGGTAAGTCTCCCCAAGGGCAAATCTTCACTTGTGGGTAGACCTGTTCCTTCTGTCCTGGAGGAGATGATGTAGAAGGGAGTAGCAGAGATACTTTGTCACCTTTGGGGATTGTGGTAAGTTTTAGAAGTTGGAATCCCAGGGGGAAAATTTTGAGGGAATAATAGAGGAATAAATGCTTCTTTTCTTGCCTTTCTCATTCCCTTATCTCAGCATCATTTCCTTTTCCATTATCTTCTTTGTGTCCTCTTTCAGTGGTCCCTTCCTTCTCTTTGTGTACAATAGGAGAAGACAAATTCATTTTGAAGGGAGTGGGGGAAAAGAATTACTGTAGAGGGCAGCTGGGTGGCTCAGTGAATTAAGAGCCAGACCTATAAATGGGAGGTCCTAGGTTAAAGCCAACCTCAGACACATCCTAGCTGCACCCTAAGCAAGTCACTTAACCACCATTGCCTAACCCTTTACCACTCTTCTGCCTTGGAACCAATACATGGTAATGATTCTAAGATGGAAAGTAAGGGTTTAAAAAAAGAATTACTCTCAGCACATATTGATAAGCTGAATAATTTGAAATTTTGGAAAGAGGTTATTTTATAGATATCCAGGCAGATTTTAGTATGTGTAGATAAAATACGTATCTGATTTCTGTCTCTTTTGCTCATTCCAGGAATCAGTTTAACACTAACCACTCTTCCTCTCCTTTGAAAATTAAAAAGAATCAGAGTTAGCAAAGAGTTCAGTAACATTATCACACAATCAAGAAATCTCTTTTATAGCCTACAAATCCTACCATCATCTCATTGGCCACCTTCATTTCATGGGGGGGAAGAGGGGGAAGGGATTAATCACTCATGAGAAGCCTAGCATCTCAAAATCATAGAGTAGCAATTGGAATGGACCTCAAAGGAGACGAAAGATACTCAATACACTTTGACTCCTTCTGTAATAATAATTGTGTATCTTTCACGGTTGTAGATAGGAATTATATTGTCATTATAAAGTATTACATTTGTATTGTACAAATGTATTATACTACAATATTTTAAAGGTTATCAATTAGAAGAGGGATTTGTTTTGATCTTCTTGACCCTAGCAGGTATTCCAAGGGGAATGGCTACAATTTACTAAAGTAAAATTGTGGTTGGCTATCAGGACATACTATTTAACAATGCGTCTCCCTTGGGATTCATGGGAAAGATAAGACTGACATTTAAAATAATATCAAGATTGGGAAGCATAAGAAAGAGGAAAATCTATTTGTGTAATAGACCTCACAACTTTCTGAATTAGTTCTCAATGATGAACATACTTCTCTATTCCATATACCAATCCTATCCTGGTGATACTGACCATCACCTTGCCATTGCTCAAGGGCCATCCTCAATCTCCCACTTCCCATTGCTTTACATCCATCTCCCTCCTCCCATACACACACACACACACACACACACACACACACACACACCTCTAACCTCTTTCTTCAGGTACATCCTCTCTTTACACCTCCTTTTTGACCTTTGAACTGAATGTCCCAGAAGTATCTTAAAATGTCTAAAATAGAACTAAATATCTTACCTCTACACTAATCCAAGAATCTGCTGAACTTCATAGTGTTGTATTCTCATCTTCAACTTCTCTCACAAACACACACCATCTAGTCATTCAGTTGCCCAAATTTGCTGTTTCTATGCCCCCATCATCTCATTTGTATGTATTCTCCCCTCAAATCTCAGCTCAAGTTCCACTTTCTGCAAGAATCCTTTCTTGGTTCCCCTTTATCTTCCTGTCTTCCCCTTCTTCTCCCTCCCTTCTCTCTGTCACTACTCCCAATATGTCTTGTCTATAACTTGTTTGAACATAGATGATTGAATTCTACCTGCTACATTATATTGAGAGTTCATGAGAGCAGGAATACTGTGTGTGTGTGTGTGTGTGTGTGTGTGTGTGTTTGTGCTTCATTGTAGCAAGATTTACCATAGCCATAACTGTAGGCCTGCAACATAGCAGTTGCTTGATAAAGGCTGTTTCACTGGCTGACCAATAAGGAAGGCAGAGGAATGAAGAACTGATTGGTCTTCTCTGTAGAGCCCAGGAATCGCCAGTCTGATGAGGTTTGCAAAACCGACATTCAGAAATTGTAGTCACATTAAGAGGCAACATATCTTAAGCTCTCCTTTATGGATCAATATTAATTGAATGAGTTTGCAAATGCTGTTTGAATACGAAGAGATTTGTGTCACTGACAAGAGTGAGCATTGGAAGTCATGTGGTGAGCAGAGAAACACCCTCAAGTGATTCAGGGCTTTCTGAATAGATGGAGGACATCAGAGCCTTAAGCCCCCAATTGGGAAATGTTCTCCCTCACAGGTTTTCCAGCCAAGATCCTCTAATGCCTGCCTCCACTTCCCTCGGATGTTGAATGCATTGAAGCTCACCCAGTTAGACCAGTGAAGTTGAGGATAAGCAAGAAGAGGCAAGTCAAAAGGGAGATTATTAGAGAGTAACACACGTATGGGAAGGTGTGTGGTGCTTGAAGGCTGTGGGTGTGAGCACAAAAGGGTTCATTTCTACTCTAGCAAATCATTTTAAAGTCTCCCTTTTAAAATGAAGAGTCGTATGGCTGACAGCCCTGTTACATGATTTGAAACCTTAGATCTCAGGCACAAAAGAAATCATTATTAATCATTTGACATCAGCTTGGTAATAAGTGTCCAGTGAAGGGTATCTGAGGCATCTCTTGCTTAGGAACTTCGTTATTCATTTTTAGAGTTTAAAGAAAGGCACATTGGATATTAACAATTCAGGTGAAATAATTATGGGAGAAGATGCAACGTTCTAAAGAGAACAACAGGAATCAAATGTAATGGACTTCTCCATTAGTGGCAATGCAATGACCCTGAACAACTCGGAGGAACCTATGAGAAAAACCACTATCTACATCCAGAGGAAACACTGCGGGAGTAAAAACACGGAAGAAAAACAACTGCTTGAATACATGGGTTGAAGGGATATGGTTGGGGATGTAGACTCTAAATGAATATCCTAGTGTAAACAACATGGAAATAGGTTCTGATCAAGGACACATGTAATACCCAATGAAATTGCACATTGGCTGCGGGAAGAGTTGGTGGAGGGGAGGGAGAGAAATAATGTGATTATTGTAACCAAGGAATAATGTTCTAAATTGACTAAATAAACTAATTCAAATGGGAAAAAAAGAGAATAACAGGAACTGGAACTATCTTAGAAGTCTAAAAACGGGGATCAACGTTGAGAAGAGCCGGGCTTCTATACCCTGAGCCCTCTAAGAGATTGGCTCAGCTCCATCTCCTGCTCTGTATAGTGGACGTGGGAAATAAGGTAGGATATTTTCTGTTCTTTTCTGCACCAGGTTCTAATTGGGTTCTCACACATGATCTCCAGATTGGAGATAGGTGAAAAATGAGCAGGCAAGTTAGGAAGTTGAGGTTAAGTGGCTTGTCCAGGGTGACACAGCTAGGAACTGGCTGAGGCCAGATTAGAATACGTTTATTCCTGCCTCCTGACCTGGCAGAAGAAAAAGAAGACTCATACAATAAAGCAATATTTAAGGAGATGTTAAAGGACCTCAGCTGTACAGGAGAGAATCAAATCCCTTATTTAACCCTTAACAGTGTTCAGAAAGTCTTGGCTTGGAGTGAACTCATGACCTCTCTGACCACTCGGTCCCAGTCCTATATTTGTCTGAGACAGGCTATATTCTAGTCAAATAGATACTGGTGAGTGAAGAAGGAGAAAGAAAAATCAGGTATTCCATGGAAGAGTCTTCCCTTTGGAGCCCATGAAACCCTGGAAGAGAAAAATGGCAGAATGTTCCCAGAGTCTCTCTTAATCTGAACAGTGAGCAATCCCAGAGCCAACCTCTCTGGACTTTTGAAATAAAGGCATAACAACACAGTATGATTTCACATGTGGATATGAGTATAGTGATTTCGTATTCCAAACCATGTCTAACAAAGAATCCCATGGGCAGCTAGGTAGCACAGTGGATAGAGTGCCAGGTCAGGAGGCAGGAATAAACATATTCGAATCTGACCTGAGTCAGTTCTTAGCTGTGTGACCATGGACAAGTCACTTAACCCCAACTGCCTACCCATGACTGATCTTCTGCCTCCAAATCAATACTTAGTATCAATGCAAAGAAAGAAGATAAGTTTTTTGTCTTAGAATCAATACTATGTATCACTTCCAAGGTAGAATAGGGGTAAGGACTAGGCAATAGGGGTTAAGTGACTTACTCAGGGACACCCAGCTAGGAAGAATCTGAGACCAGATTTGAACCCAGGACCTCCCATCTTTAGGTCTGTCCCTATCCACTGAGCCACCCAGCAGCCCTCCTCCCTTCCTTAAAAAAAATAGAAAACTCTACCTTTCATCTTAGAATTGATAACTGTGGAACAGACTCTCACCCACTTCCATGTCTTGGTGTCTCCAAGGTGACTGAGATGAGCAGAACTTTCTGAGGATGGAACCACCTACCATGACTGTGTCCCCCACACCTGAGCAACAGGAATCTATTTTTGACACCGCAGTGCAGACAAGTACAAATTCAAGTTTAGTTCCTCTGGCTGAGGCACCTGGAGAATTTACCTTAAACGACAGAATAGAGATCCTCTCTCGGGTCATTACCCTGGTTGGGCTGGTGGGGAACAGCATCATCCTGTGGCTGCTGGGCTTCCACACCGAGAAGAGCCACTTCTCTGTCTACATCCTCAACCTGGCCACGTCTAACGCCCTCTTCCTTGGTAACTACTTTGGGCTCCACTTGGGGAGAATTGTTGGAGATTTAGATGATCTCGTCCTGTACCTGCTATTGTTCTACATCTTAGGCCTGTCCTACTGTGGGGGTCTGAGCCTGCTGGCTGTGATCAGCACTGAGCACTGCCTCTCTGTGTTCTTCCCCATCTTTTACAGATGTCACAGGACCAAGCACATGTCTGCCTCTGTGTGCCCCATACTGTGAACTCTGCCCAGCCTTTCCTGGGGAGCATGTGTGGCTCTTAATTCCTTTGAAAATGACCATTTCTCTGTTTTCTCCAGGGCTCTTCCCTTGGTCGAGTTCTGGTGCCTCGCCCTCCTCACCTATGTGCTGTCCATATCCAGCCTGACCCTGGTGCTGAGGGTCCAGTGCAGAACTGTGAAGATTAAATTAGTTTCTCTACTAAAAGTGTTATATTTTATAAGGTTTATTAAGATTATTAGAAATCAAGGAAATAAGAAAATACAAAATAAGAAAAGCACGTGCCTAGGGCTGAATAGCCCATTCACAGCCACTTACATCTTGCATGCCAGGTGGAGAGAAGCATGTGCTTAGAAGCAAAGAAGAGAGTGAAGTAGGTGTTACAGCCAGTTTAAATACAATTGTGATCTCGCCCAGGTGAGGATCTCAGGTGAGATTATAAGGAATTCTGGGAAGTACCAAGGACATCTGGGGATTGAAGTCTCGGTTCAAATCTCCATTTTTACATTCCCCACTTTGATTGTTACTGGGAAAGCAGTTTCTCCAAAAGGATCATGAAAACATAATCAACTTAAGGACTACAATAATTTGAGGATAAGAGGAAAAAAAGAACAAAACCAATAATTGCTAGATACATTGACAAAAAACAGTTAGGGGGCAGTTCCCTTTTGGCATGGAAATATACATACAAATAAATGTTCAATCAACCACACCCAAAGTTCATTCTTGATCTTCTCCTGCAGCTTGTGATCTGGAGGCATCTTCATGATGTGTTCTCCAAACACTTCAGTTTCTGGATTCGGAGAGGTATCATGTTTCTTAACCTAAAATTCTTCTCAAAAGAAATTTAAAGTTTGCAATTTAAAATAACAAGATTGTGTATATATATTTTACATTCCCCTGTGAAGAGGGTGATTGAAAAACACAGGGGTCATTTAGGAATGCATGGCTGAGTTATGAAGTATATGAATCAATTTGCAAGAGACATTAAAAAGACATCAGAAAAATCCAAATAAAAAAATAAAAAAAGATAATTTCTGGATGAAATATAGACTATCAAAGTCTTATGTGTAAAAATTCCAAGTAAAGGAAAAATAAATCTAACAGGTCTTTGAATCAGGGACCAATTAAAATGCTATAAGCATTTACCCAGTGAGTAGCCAGGACTATAGAAATTTTGCCACATTATGAAAGACAGAAAAGGTACTAGATTATAGGAACCCGGTAGGAGCCAAATTTGAGATACTTTGTAAGAATTTTCATGAAGAGTGTAGGTACAAGGAAGGCCTATGTCTTAACATATATCAAGTGTCACGACCTTGAGTCTCACTCTACGTTCAAATCCTTTGTATTGGCTTAGAAGTGCATCAATCCTACCTGAATGAGTTTCTTCTTTTTTGACCTGTGTGCTCTTTTGGCACAATTCAGGTTTAGCTTTGTGCTTCTTTGGACCTGTGCAATGGCTCTTGTTCTGTAATCAGAAAGAATCATTAAGCAAAGTCCCATAAATTTTCTTTTTAAACAATTAATGGCATCATTTTTATGGTCTCAAGCTTTTGACATTATAGCATCGACATTATAGCAAATATATTTTAAACTTATATTACTTCAAAATCAAAAAGGTTAAAGAAAATCTTAATACTGGTGACATGTGCTTCAAATATAAAAAGGAGAGAAAAAATTAAAAAACTGAAATAGTATATTGCACATGCAAGAACAATATAATAATGAAAGAATTTTAAAAATAAGAATATAGCTTATAAGCATTGTCAAACTGTGTCAGCTAAGGAAATATAGAATATAAGATTTTCTCACCAAAAATGAGATCCATTTCCTCTTCATACCTGGTCATAATCCACTGTGAGTATAAGCAAATGAATTTCATGAGGTAAGTTTTTTTTAAATAAAGAACAGTAGTTCAAAATCCCCCAAATTCTCAATAGCCCAATTAATTACAATAGCAAACAAAAACCACTATCATTTTTATATGAGTCTGCTATATGACATTTAAAGAAAATGGATACTTGTCACAAGTTTAAAGAGATAGCAAATCTTTCAACCTTAACAAACATATTTTTAAACAAAGTAAAACATGTGGGTCTAGAACATCATTAAGAAATCTAGATATCATTACAAAAAAGTGGCAGAGGAGTCTGGGAAAAACCCAAACCTCTGTACAGTTGATGTTGGGTAAAGTGAGCTGAAGAGTTATAAATGAGAGATGCTCCTCTTTTGGGGAGTCATCCAGGGTTAGGGACCATGACCTGGGATTAAATTCCCAGCTCCTTTGGTATGAGACTGTGATGTCCCATCCATTCACATTTTTATAAATATGGGAGGTGGGGATTATAATTGCATTTCACTTCAGCTACTAAAATGGACCTTATCAGGCTTGTTGAAAAAAATATAAAAATCATGTCATGTCAAAAGACCCCTTAAAATCAATTTGAGATATTTAGCTTATTACATTTTTCAAAGGTTGTTATATAATTGTAACTAGTTTGATGAAATTCATCTAGCCTCTATGTGACAATTTACAAAGTCAAAAATAGAAAAAAAAAGCTGTTTTTATATATGAGCTTATTCAATGAAATTTGTTCAGTATAGTTATAGGGGAAAAACAACAGACTATAACAGTAGTTAAAACCAGTACATTAAAATAATTCAGTGTGACAGAATAGTATTGAATATATTAATATATAAACTTAAAACCACCAAAATTAAATCTTAAACAAAACAATCAGCAAAATGCAATAAAATACAGAGATTTTTATAAAACATTGGAGTCTGAAAAGCCTTAAAAATATAACCTCCAGTCTCTTTAAAGTTAATTTTTATTTTGTTTTTTATCCATTTAGATGCCTATTGTCAGAAGGCAGAAGATTGGTAAAGGGTAGGCAATGGGGTTCAAGTTACTTGCCCAGTGTCACACAGTCAGGAAGTGTCTGAGGCCAGATTAGAACCCAGGACCTCCCGTCTCTAGGCCTGGCTCTCAATCTACTGAGCCACTATGCTGCCCCTCCCCCCAATAGTGAGGGTGGGTTTTAGGAATCTCAAATTGGGCCAAAGAATTACAGGGAGATGAATTTCTCCCCTGAATCTCAGGTGAGATAAGTAACAGAATCAGTGCACTCAAAAGATATTCTTTGAAACACTCCTTGCTTGTAACTTCCTATTTGTAGAAGTCTCTTCCTTCTCCTCGTTGTCCCCCACTGTGATCCCCTGCCACATGGAGGCTAATTGTAGCCTAAGGAAAGATCACCCCCGTTTTTACTAGCTGGCATTTTATTTGGAAGACACAAAGGGCAGCTACCAGCAGCTTGGGTCCTGGAGCTATCCTGGGGCAATCTGGCTCAGAGGCTGGAGATCATCTGGGGCTGGGCCTGGGCTGGTTGGGATCCAGAGAGTGATCTGGTTTAAGTAACTCCGGAGTTAAGTAACTCCGGCTGGAATGAGCTGAATAAGAAACAGCTTTGTGAGGGTAGGAAAAAAACCTTGGCCAGAGAAATGTGACTTAAAAAAACATCTAGGCAGTTGTTCCCTCTACAGCTGATCAAAATAAGCTATTAAAAGCTGAATTCATGAATACTCACAGTAGAGAAAAGGTTTGGGAAAGTTAAGAAGATTGAGGGTATTTTGTCATAACTGACATGGTCAGCCAAAACTGTAAAAATTAAATTTAGTCTCTAGTAATAAAAGTATTATATTTTATGAGGCTTATTAAAAATTATTAGAAATCAAGTAGTAAAGAAATACAAATAAGAAACCACATGCCTAGGGCTGATTAGCCCATTCAGAGTGCCCTCTCTTAGTTTACTTGCTACATCATTGCCATGGCCGCATACGAGGCAGAGAGCCTATTAAATACTAATTGTTATCTCGCCCAGGTGGAGACTCAGGTGAGATTATAGGGAATTCTGGGAAATATCACTTCTGGGGATTGAAGTCTAGGGTTCAAATCTTCATTTTACAGTACCATGGACAGACTCTTTCCTAGGACTATATCTTAACTACAACTCAAATGGTTACAAGATATCAAACTAAAGAGATTCCTAAGCTATTCTAAATGAAGTACTGCCTAATTAAATTTGCTTCTTACAAATATTCATTATACTATGAAAGAAAACATCATAAAAAGTGAAAAAAGAAAGCAAGGAAAAATGATATGCTTCAATCTGCATTTAGGCTCCAAAAGGCATGATATGAAAACTGAGGATCACTATTTTCCAGGAACATCTGTTGGGATAAGGATCAGAGCAATCAGATGGGAGGAGCCAAAAAGAATAAAAGTATGCCACAATGAGGTTTAGGAAACTAAAGGAGACTCAGGAATGTGAGATTCTTGCTACCTGCCATCATCTAAGTACTTAGTAGTATCTTCCCTCATCTGATCCAAGCCTTCCTTCCATGTCAGGATCTCACCTGAAGCAGGGGGCTCAGGGAGAAATCTTCTTCATTACATAGACCTGGAATTATTTAAAATCTTGTCTGAGACCTTAAAATGTTAGTCAACGTGGCCATATGGAGTGAAAGTGGGCATATCTCAAGGCATCAGAGGAAGAGGAGATTAAGCAGAGTCATGAGGAGATGCTGAGATAATTCCCCTAAGTGGATATTTTAATACATCTGTGCTATGATTGGACAGTTCTAGCATACCACAATGCTTTTATATGAGACTTCTCTCACAACATAACCAACATGGAAATATATTTTGCAAGATCATACATGTATAATCCAGATCAAATTGTCTAACATCTCAGATAAGGAAGAAATAAGGGAAGAAGGAAGAAAATTTGGATATTATAATTTTGGGAAATGTGTGTAAAAGATTGTTATTACATTAGGAAATTGGGAAAAAATATAAAAAGAATGGGAAAATAAAATAGCTGCATGGGGAAATTGATCTAAGAATAAATATTTACCATTAATTTAAAAAGGTCAGTATCTCAGCCTTCCTGAGTCCTATATGCAACTGTAAAATTTTTACCTCTCAAAAGTGCATTGAGGAATTCAAGACATTTCCCTTGAATGATGGAGTGCTAATCAAATGTAAATGGTAATACCTAGATTCAAGACAGAGAAAATCCAATTACATTTCCAACTAACAAAGTGAGTGCCACTGCTTTAGTGGAACATTTCAAAATAAGGCACAATCACTTTTTGGTCAGAATAAGAGTTAATAAATAACAATAAATAATTTTTCGGTTAATTATTATTCATTATTCATTAATTATTAAATGCGTGCAATTCTCCCAAAAGCATTCATCCAAAAGCTCTCTTTCATTTTTGTCTCTTCTCATTTCACTCTTCAAAATTTCAGGCAGGTGTTTCTATGCTTTTCCAAAATTAACCTGTGCAGAATTTCTTTTTTAGTATGTACTGATGTAACAACCAATCACTAGACAAGACTTTCATTTCTCATATACATTCTTATAGCTCCTTCTTTCACAGAGCTGATAAGAAATTCATCAGGAAAAATTCAATTCAAATTCAGCATCAGATACTTCCCAGTAGTATGACTCAGTAGTCAGTTAGCCTGTTTGGGTCAGTTGACACTTCTTAAAATAGAGATCAAAATATCACCAGCCTCATAGGGCTGCTATGAAAATAAAATGAAACAATAGTTAACGAATGCTTCACTTTGTACCAGGCACATAGCAAGAACTAAATAAATGTTATTATTATAAGGATGATAACCAGACTTTTTAAACTTATATGACTAAAGAAAACATGGCACGTTCCCAAAGATCTCCATATATGGTAAGAATGTTTGAGATCCTTTGAACAACTCCCCCCAAATCAGTTATCATTATTACTTTTCAAGCAAAATATACCCAATGCAATGCACACTATATTTTTAAAACAGAGCAACAAAAATATTTATTTGATAACTCCAATTCCTAATTTCAAAACATTCAGAACTTATTCTCTACTAATACAAATAGAGTACACTCCAGCTATCATTGTTTAGCTTAACTCTATTTCTTGTACAATGGTTCACCAAAATAATAAAACAAATCATGAGCTTACTAACAACATAATACAATATTCGTTTTTCATATTAAAAATAATGAAGCTTCCTTTAAATGACATCATTTCAGGTTAATGTATTTTAATCATATTGAATAGAAAATCATTTTATCCACATATCAAACCTGGTATTCTCTAATTGATTGAATTTTTTAAAAATCTGATTGCTCTAAGTGTGATCAGCAAGAGTGTTGTAAATAATTGATGGAATCCTGACATAAATTACTGTTTCAAAGTTTGCTACATTATTATATCTACAATAGTATCAAAATTGGCGAGAAAGGGAACAGCTGGGTAGCTCAGTGTATTGGGAGCCAGGCTTAGAGATGGGAGATTTTAGGTTCAAATCTGGCCTCAGACACTTCCCAGCTGTGTGACCTTGGGTAAGTCACTTGACCCCCATTGCCAATACATAGCATTGGCTCTAAGACAGAAGGTACAGGTTTAAAAAAATTGGTGAGAAAAAAAACTCAATTTACTGCAAATGTCAGGGGAGGAAACAAGAAATTCTTTAAATTCAATTATAATTTTACGGACATTAAAAACTTCTTGCTTCTTTTCTAAGGATTTAAACGTCAATAATTCTTGTTTTACTAAATTCTTTTGGTCTTTTTGATTTATGATGTTTTATTTTATCATTCCAATTAACTACAAAATTAATACTTTACCTTAAACAAGATGGAAACTTCAAGGTTTAAGAGAGTTTCTCATTTTCAGGAAAAAAAAATTCTGATTTGGTTTCTTTAAGAATTTAGGATTGAAGATGGCGGCTTAGAGAAAGCTGAAGTTCAGATCTCCGGAAAACCCTTCCCGACCGATCTCAAACTAGAAGCTCCTAAGGCGCCGAAATTCAAAACGATCAACAGCACAGACCCTGGGAACCCTCCTCCTGGACCTGGACCCGGTTCAAAAGGTACGGCTCCCCTTAAAAGCCAGAACCCGAGATCCCTCGGACCTCAGGGGTAGGAGCGCAGAGTCCAAGGCTCCCGGAAGCGGCAGCCGCGCCGGGCTCAGAGAGCAGGGTCTGAGGAACAACAACCCTCAGGGTCTTCTACCCAAGTCCCAGTCCGGGTGAAAGTTACTGCCTGGGGCTTCCGCTGCAGAGAGCCTGTCGGTCCGGGTGAAAGTTATTGCCTGGGGCCTCCGCTGCAAAGAGCTGGTCGGTCCGGGTGAAAGTTACTGCCTGGGGCCTCTGCTGCAGAGAGCTGGTCAAAACAACAGCAACCCTCAGGGCGGGCAAGACAGCCTCACGGGCTGGATCCTGCTATCCAAGTCTCAGTGAAAGTCCTTGCCCGGAGCTTGGGAAAGCTGCAGCCCATCCCCCCGCAGGCCGACGAAACAGCCTCACGGCCAGCGATTCCTCGTGGTCCGACCCTTCCATTCCAGTTCCAGTGAGGCATATTCAGTTTAACCCAGGGAAAGCTCATAGAACTATCTGCCCAGGACTAAAGCGTCTGAACACCAGACAGAGACAAGAAAAACTAATCCTCCACATTCAGAAATGGCAAACTCCACAGAACCACAGAAGCCCCAAAATACCAAGAAAAATAAGAAGAAAGGGGCGACTTTGGACACATTCTATGGAGCCAAAATACAAAATACAGAGCAGACAGAAGATAATATAAAAGAAAATGCTCCAAAACCTTCCAAAGGAAATGGAAACTCTCCACAAACCTATGAAGAATTTGAATCAGAAATGACCAAAAAGATGGAAGCCTTCTGGGAGGAAAAGTTGGAAATAATGCAAAAGAAATTCACGCATCTACAAAACCAGTTTGACCAAACTGTAAAAGAAAACCAGGCTTTAAAGGCCAGAATCAGGCAGCTGGAAGACAACGATCGTGTAAAAGAGCAAGAATCAATAAAGCAAAGCCAAAATACCAAGAAATTAGAAGAGAACATAAAATATCTCACCGACAAGGTGATAGATCTGGAAAATAGGGGGAGAAGGGATAATTTAAGAATAATTGGACTCCCAGAAAAGCCAGAAATAAACACCAAACTGGACATGGTGATACAAGATATAATCAAAGAAAATTGCCCAGAGATTCTAGAACAAGGGGGCAATACAGCCACTGAAAGAGCTCACAGAACACCTTCTACACTAAACCCCCAAAAGACAACTCCCAGGAAAGTAATTGCCAAATTCCAAAGCTATCAAACAAAAGAAAAAATCCTACAGGAAGCCAGAAAAAGACAATTTAGATATAAAGGAATGCCAATCAGGGTCACCCAAGACCTTGCAAGTTCTACTCTGAATGATCGTAAGGCATGGAACATGATCTTCAGAAAGGCAAGAGAGCTGGGTCTCCAACCAAGAATCAGCTACCCAGCAAAACTGACTATATACTTCCAAGGGAAAGTATGGGCATTCAACAAAATAGAAGACTTCCAACTTTTTGCAAAGAAAAGACCAGAGCTATGTGGAAAGTTTGATACCGAAAATCAAAGAGCAAGGAATACCTGAAAAGGTAAATATTAAGGAAAGGGGAAAATGTTATCTTCTTCTTTTACTCAAACTCTCTTCTATAAGGACTACATTTATATCAACCTATGTATACTAATATATGGGGAAAATGTAATGTATAAATAGGGGGTAAAGAAAGACCAAATAGAATAATGGTTCTCACACAAAGATTCACAGGGGAAGGGGAGGGGAAGAAAACTCCTATAAGAAGGAGAGGAAGAGAGGGGGGGGGGTTACTTAAACCTCAATCTCAGGGAAATCAACTCTGAGAGGGAAAAACACCCAGATCCATTGGGATCTTGAATTCTATCTTACCCAACAAGGGTAAGGAAAAGGGAAAACCAAGGGGGGGAGGGGGAGAGGGAGAACAAAAAGGGAGGGAAAGAGAGGGGGGAGGGGGAGGGAACAAAAAGGGAGGGACTAAAAAGGGAAACATCAAGGGAGGGGACAAGGGGGACTGATTCAAAGTAAATCACTGGACTAAAAGGTAGAGCCGAAGAAGAAAAGGTTAGAATTAGGGAAGGCAATCAAAATGCCAGGGAGTCCACAAATGACAATCATAACTTTGAACGTGAATGGGATGAACTCACCCATAAAACGTAGACGAATAGCAGAATGGATTAGAATCCAAAACCCTACCATATGTTGTCTTCAAGAAACACACATGAGGCGGGTTGACACCCACAAGGTCAGAATTAAAGGATGGAGTAAGACCTTCTGGGCCTCAACTGATAGAAAGAAGGCAGGAGTGGTAATCATGATATCTGATAAAGCCAATGCAAAAATAGACCTGATCAAAAGGGATAGGGAAGGTAATTATATTTTGTTAAAAGGGACTATAGACAATGAGGAAATATCATTAATCAATATGTATGCACCAAATAATATAGCACCCAAATTTCTAATGGAGAAACTAGGAGAATTGAAGGAAGAAATAGACAATAAAACCATACTAGTGGGAGACTTAAACCAACCATTATCAAATTTAGATAAATCAAATCAAAAAATAAATAAGAAAGAGGTAAAAGAAGTGAATGAAATCTTAGAAAAATTAGAATTAATAGACATATGGAGAAAAATAAATAGGGATAAAAAGGAATACACCTTCTTCTCAGCACCACATGGCACATTCACAAAAATTGACCATACATTAGGTCACAGAAACATAGCACACAAATGCAAAAAAGCAGAAATAATGAATGCAGCCTTCTCAGATCACAAGGCAATAAAAATAATGATTAGTAATGGTACATGGAAAACCAATTCTAAAACCAATTGGAAATTAAACAATATGATACTCCAAAACCGTTTAGCTAAAGAAGAAATCATAGAAACAATTAATAATTTCATCAAGGAAAATGACAATGGCGAAACATCCTTTCAAACCTTTTGGGATGCAGCCAAAGCGGTAATCAGAGGCAAATTCATATCCCTGAAAGCTCATATTAACAAACAAGGGAGAGCAGAGATCAATCAATTGGAAATGCAATTGAAAAAACTCGAAAGCGATCAAATTAAAAACCCCCAGCAGAAAACCAAATTAGAAATCCTAAAAATTAAGGGAGAAATTAATAAAATCGAAAGTGATAGAACTATTGATTTAATAAATAAGACAAGAAGCTGGTACTTTGAAAAAACAAACAAAATAGACAAAGTACTGGTCAATCTAATTAAAAAAAGGAAGGAAGAAAAGCAAATTCACAGCATTAAAGATGAAAAGGGGGACAGCACCTCCAATGAGGAGGAAATTAAGGCAATCATTAGAAATTACTTTGCCCAATTATATGGCAATAAATACACCAATTTAGGAGAAATGGATGAATATATACAAAAATACAAACTGCCTAGACTAACAGAAGAGGAAATAGAATTCTTAAATAATCCCATATCAGAAATTGAAATCCATCAAGCCATCAAAGAACTTCCTAAGAAAAAATCCCCAGGGCCTGATGGATTCACCTGTGAATTCTATCAAACATTCAGAGAACAGTTAACCCCAATACTATACAAACTATTTGACATAATAAGCAAAGAGGGAGTTCTACCAAACTCCTTTTACGACACAAACATGGTACTGATTCCAAAACCAGGCAGGTCAAAAACAGAGAAAGAAAACTATAGACCAATCTCCCTAATGAATATAGATGCAAAAATTTTAAATAGGATACTAGCAAAAAGACTCCAGCAAGTGATCAGAAGGATCATTCACCATGATCAAGTAGGATTCATACCAGGGATGCAGGGCTGGTTCAACATTAGGAAAACCATCCACATAATTGACCACATCAACAAGCAAACTAGCAAGAACCACATGATTATCTCAATAGATGCAGAAAAAGCCTTTGATAAAATACAACACCCATTCCTATTAAAAACACTAGAAAGCATAGGAATAGAAGGGTCATTCCTAAAAATAATAAACAGTATATATCTAAAACCAACAGCTAATATCATCTGCAATGGGGATAAACTAGATGCATTCCCAATAAGATCAGGAGTGAAACAAGGATGCCCATTATCACCTCTACTATTTGACATTGTACTAGAAACACTAGCAGTAGCAATTAGAGAAGATAAAGAAATTGAAGGCATCAGAATAGGCAAGGAGGAGACCAAGTTATCACTCTTTGCGGATGACATGATGGTCTACTTAAAGAATCCTAGAGATTCAACCAAAAAGCTAATTGAAATAATCAACAACTTTAGCAAAGTTGCAGGATACAAAATAAACCCACATAAATCATCAGCTTTTCTATATATCTCCAACACAGCTCAGCAGCAAGAACTAGAAAGAGAAATCCCATTCAAAATCACCTTAGACAAAATAAAATACCTAGGAATCTATCTCCCAAGACAAACACAGGAACTATATGAACACAACTACAAAACACTCGCCACACAACTAAAACTAGACTTGAACAATTGGAAAAACATTAACTGCTCATGGATAGGACGAGCCAATATAATAAAAATGACCATCCTACCCAAACTTATTTATCTATTTAGTGCCATACCCATTGAACTACCAAAATACTTCTTCACTGATTTAGAAAAAACCATAACAAAGTTCATTTGGAAGAACAAAAGATCAAGGATATCCAGGGAAATAATGAAAAAAAACACATATGATGGGGGCCTTGCAGTCCCAGACCTCAAACTATATTACAAAGCAGCAGTCATCAAAACAATTTGGTACTGGCTAAGAAACAGAAAGGAAGATCAGTGGAATAGACTGGGGGAAAACGACCTCAGCAAGACAGTATACGATAAACCCAAAGATCCCAGCTTTTGGGACAAAAATCCACTATTCGATAAAAACTGCTGGGAAAATTGGAAGACAGTGTGGGAGAGACTAGGAATAGATCAACACCTCACACCCTACACCAAGATAAATTCAAAATGGGTGAGTGACTTAAACATAAAGAAGGAAACCATAAGTAAATTGGGTAAACACAGAATAGTATACATGTCAGACCTTTGGGAGAGGAAAGGCTTTAAAACCAAGCAAGATATAGAAAGAATCACAAAATGTAAAATAAATAATTTTGACTACATCAAACTAAAAAGCTTTTGTACAAACAAAACCAATATAACTAAAATCAGAAGGGAAACAACAAATTGGGAAAAAATCTTCATAGAAACCTCTGACAAAGGTTTAATTACTCATATTTATAATGAGCTAAATCAATTGTACAAAAAATCAAGCCATTCTCCAATTGATAAATGGGCAAGGGAAATGGATAGGCAGTTCTCAGATAAAGAAATCAAAACTATTAACAAGCACATGAAGAAGTGTTCTAAATCTCTTATAATCAGAGAGATGCAAATCAAAACAACTCTGAGGTATCACCTCACACCTAGCAGATTGGCTAACATAACAGCAAAGGAAAGTAATGAATGCTGGAGGGGATGTGGCAAAGTAGGGACATTAATTCATTGCTGGTGGAGTTGTGAACTGATCCAACCATTCTGGAGGGCAATTTGGAACTATGCCCAAAGGGCGACAAAAGAATATCTACCCTTTGACCCAGCCATAGCACTGCTGGGTCTGTACCCCAAAGAGGTAATGGGCACAGAGACTTGTACAAAAATATTCATAGCTGCGCTCTTTGTGGTGGCCCAAAACTGGAAAACGAGGGGATGCCCATCAATTGGGGAATGGCTGAACAAACTGTGGTATATGTTGGTGATGGAGTACTATTGTGCTCAAAGGAATAATAAAGTGGAGGAGTTCCATGGAGACTGGAACAACCTCCAGGAAGTGATGCAGAGCGAGAGGAGCAGAACCAGGAGAACATTGTACACAGAGACTAATACACGGTGGTATCATCGAACGTAATGGACTTCTCCATTAGTGGCGGTGTAATGTCCCTGAACAACTTTCAGGGATCCAGGAGAAAAAAAAACACCATTCATAAGCAAAGGATAAACTATGGGAGTGGAAACACCGAGAAAAAGCAACTGCCTGAATACAGAGGTTGAGGGGACATGACAGAGGATAGACTCTAAATGAACACTCTAATGCAAATACTATCAACAAAGCAATGGGTTCAAATCAAGAAAACATCTAATGCCCAGTGGACTTACGCGTCGGCTATGGGGGGTGGGGGGGAGGAAAAGAAAATGATCTATGTCTTTAACGAATAATGCTTGGAAATGATCAAATAAAATATATTTAAAAAAAAAAAGAATTTAGGATTAACAGTCTATTCCAATTCCTTTTAAATTCTCGTTTTTCATTTCCATAGTCAAATCATCCTAATAATCTCTGCATGGATTTATATGTTTTTTTCTTTTTTCAATCTCAAACTCAAACTGTCTGGGTTTTTTCATTATTTGACACTATTGGTTACTCTCTCACTTTTCTGGAAATCAATAAAAAACAATATTAAGAAAGTCACAAAAATATTCATTTATTTTGTCCCAGAGATCCTCCTGCCAGTCAACTACCAAACAGAAGATAATGATAAAAAGAACTTTTGGACATTTCTTTTTTTTTTCTTTTAGTATGGAGGAATTGAAATCAAAACAAACACTCATTGATTAGAAAATGACTAAATGAATTATGAAATATAAATGTATTAAAATATTTTATGTATGCAAGAAACTGGAATATTATGAATCTAGAGAGTTTCATGAGAGGATTTAGATCTATCTCTTTCTGTGTGTCTTAGGAGGAATAACTCCACAGGAAGGAGAATGGCATTTTGGAAATTATAGGTCTAAAACTGTACGTTTTCTATAGAATATTTTTAATGAACAAGAGATTATTGAACATGAGAGCTGAGGACATGATCTCACACTGAGTTACTCATGGTTCCCTGTTTCCTACTCAGAATATAAAAAAAGATGAAAAGTCAGTTCATCCTAGTCTTGTTTTCAAATTATGATGGAAGAGAAAAATCAGGAGTAAATAGAGACTAGTCTCAGATGGACTAGGAGGCCTTTTCACTGTTTTCCATTATAATACTCAACCAGTCCTTCTTACCTCACCAGATAATTGTGAGGAACTGACTTTTTCCTTTCCTTATAATTCCCTAAGAAGTGTCCAATGACTCCCGAATATTTCCATCCCTTTGACAATCTTTACAAGACAGTATAGGACAAACCCAAAGATCCCAGCTTCTGGGACAAGAACTCACTATTTGACAAAAACTGCTGGGAAAATTGGAAGACAGTGTGGGAGAGATTAGGTTTGGATCAACACCTCACACCCTACACCAAGATAAATTCAAAATGGGTGATTGACATGAACATAAAGAAGGAAACTATAAGTAAATTAGGTAAACACAGAATAGTATACATGTCAGACCTTTGGGAAGGGAAAGACTTTAAAACCAAGCAAGACATAGAAAGAATCACAAAATGTAAAATAAATAATTTTGACTACAACAAATTAAAAAGTCTCTGTACAAACAAAACCAATGAAACCAAAATGAGAAGGGAAACAACAAATTGGGAAACACTCTTCATAACAAAAACCTCTGACAAAGGTCTAATTACTCAAATCTATAAAGAGCTAAATCAATTGTACAAAAAATCAAGCCATTCTCCAATTGACAAATGGGCAAGGGACATGAACAGGCAGTTTTCAGCCAAAGAAATCAAAACTATCAATAAGCACATGAAAAAGTGTTCTAAATCTCTTATAATCAGAGAGATGCAAATCAAAACAACTCTGAGGTATCACCTCACACCTAGCAAATTGGCTAACATGACAGCAAAGGAAAGTAATGAATGCTGGAGGGGATATGGCAAAGTTGGGACATTAATTCATTGCTGGTGGAGTTGTGAATTGATCCAACCATTCTGGAGGGCAATTTGGAACTATGCCCAAAGGGCAATAAAAGACTATCTGACCTTTGATCCAGCCATAGCACTACTGGGTTTGTACCCCAAAGACATCATTAGGAAAAAGACTTGTACAAGAATATTCATAGTGTGACAAGGAAATCACTTTAAAAGACTGATATATATGAATTTAAGGTCGCCAAGGAATTCAGCTATGTAATTCCTAAATGAAAACTCAAGTCAGCAGTCAACCTTTTATGGAGTTTAATTACAAACAGGAGGAAGAAAGGTATTAGAGATAGAGAGAGAGAGAGGGAGAGAGAGAGAGAAGTGAATAGGGCTTAAATACCCCCTCTGTTTAGGCTGGGCCAAAAGGCCCAAGCCCTTAGATAGCTGAGGCAAAGAAAAGAGATCAGTCCCTATCACTCACGTGACTGAAATGGAGAAACAGTCTCAGGGGCCTCCACCTCCAGCTTCCTTCAGAGCCAAAAACTCTCCACCAACCTCTCAGAGCAAAACCTCTCCAACCACCCCTTAGTCCTCAGACCCCGCTATCTTTAAGGAAAACATCCAAGTTCCCTCCCCTCAGTTCTCACATCTACCAATCACTGTCCATGTCTTCCCTGTGCCAATGGTGGCTCTAGCTTAACCCAGGACTGCCCAGAGGTCTGTGGCTTTGCACATGTCTGTTGAAGGTCATATTCTCAAATAATTAAATCTTGATCCTTTGCTGCAGCCCTTCCTAAATCCTGTTACCCTGAGTAGGGTGGAGATTGGAATAATTAAATTTTGATCTATGTTGCAGCCCTTCCTAAATCCTGTTAGGACTGAGTAGGGTGGAGATTGTAATTTCCAAGACCTGGTTCTGTCATTCCAAGTATCTCTATTGTATCAATTCTAAAATCAATCATGACTCAAAGAACTTCCTATTCTATGCTTAAGCATAGGTCAAAGCCCTTTCCATTGTTCAGCAAAAGGTTTCTGTCCTAAAGTAATCTTAAGAAGGGAGGAGGAGGAACCTTCCTTGCCAATGGGGTTCACATTCCAATAGAGCTCCCACTATCAGTGTGAAATTCCCTACAAGCATGAAATTTCCCAATGGTGAAATTTCCAACATTTATAAGTCTAAGAAATGTTAAGGTTTACAATAGCTGCACTCTTTGTGGTGGCCAAAAATTGGAAAACGAGGGGATGCCCTTCAGGTGGGGAATGGCTGAACAAATTGTGGTATATGTTGGTGATGGAATACTATTGTTCTAAAAGGAATAATAAACTGGAGGAATTCCATGGAGACTGGAACAACCTCCAGGAAGTGATGCAGAGAGAGAGGAGCAGCACCAGGAGAACATTGTACACAGAGACTGATACACTGTGGTACAATTGAACGTAATGGACTCCTCCATTAGTGTCAATGCAATGGCCCTGAACAATCTGCAGGGATCTAGGAGAAAAAATCACTATCCATAAGCAGAGGACAAATTGTGGGAGTAAAAACACTGAAGAAAAGCAACTGCTTGACTACAGGGGTTGAGGGGACATGATTGATTAGAGACTCTAAATGAACACCCTAATGTAAATACCAACAACATGGAAATGGGTCCGAATCAAGGACATATGTGATACCCAGTGGAATTGTGCATTGGCTATGGGAGGGGTGGTGGGAGGGGAGGGTGAGGAAAAGAAAATGATCTTTGTTTCCAAGGAATAATGTTTGAAAATAACCAAATAAAATAATGTTTTTTTTAAAAGAAATATGTATAAAATGAATATAAAATGCAGAAAGAAGCATACATTTCAGACATGTATAATACAGGAATTTGTATTGCAACAATAAACAGCTCCATTTTAAGTACTTCATTTTACAAGTTTAAAAGAAATGTAAGATGCTTAACAATGTTGTATGTCACTTATATTTATTACTGATTTTACAGAGGGTTGGTTTGCTGTTTTAACACCCCATTCTCTTTTTAATCCTGTTTCTGAAGAAATATTGAACTAAACACTATCTGAGCAATTTTCTTACTCCTCATTTTCCAGCAGACATCCTCCTCCTGGCTGCTTCCTCTACTTCTTCATCATGGATGACAATTGCCCTTTCTAACCTAGATTTGACAAGTCTGCTATGTTACAGATGGACTCCCCATCACTCCATGGCTCATTGAAAAAGCATATTATAATTTAAATGAATTTGCTGCATTTGAGGAATTTATTAAGCACATATCAGCATAGTCAAAATAATAATGTAAAAACATTGAATGTATAGGATTGTTATTTATGTTTGGATATTCTAAAAATCATCCAGGTATCAAGATTCCTGGGATCTTATGGCCTTGGTCTTACACAGCTATTAACACACTGATATCTAAAACAACAAACTACACAGTTTTGAGAAAAAGAAGGATAGAAAGAGATAGTGAATAAAATAATGAACTAATTAAAAGAGATTGGTAATTAAATTACACCTTTATAAAAAATGACGTGGACAATGAAATAATATCGACATTAAAAACATATGAAACAGATGGAATAGTATCCAAATTCCTACAGGAGAAATTATATTTATTATAAATAATAAATTATATTATATAAAGAATATTGGGATAAATGAAGTTTTCATTAGAAATATGAATAGCATCTATCTAAAACTACCTGGAAATATTATCTGTAATGGATGAATAAGCTAGAGGCCTTCCCAATATGATCGGGTTGTAAAATGGAGATTTGAAGCCTGAACTTCAATCCCCAGAAGTCCTTGGTACTTCCCAGAATTCCATATAATCTCACCTGGGCAAGATCACAATTTAGTATTTAATGGGCTCTCTGCCTCCCAAGAGTGCTCTTCCTGGACTCAGAGATTGCAATATGTAGTGAGTATGCTGAGCGCGGGGTTTCTAAATTGGCTAACCAGCCACAAGCCCGTGGTTTTCTACCTTGTATTCTTAATTCTAATAATCCTTAATAAACCTCATAAAAATATTTAGTAGAGAAACTAAAATCATTTTATCATTTTAGTGTGAGGCACTACTATTCAATATTGTATTTAAAATGTTAGTTTATTGTTAAAAGAGGACAAAGGATTGGAGAAATCAAAATAGGAAATGAAGAAAATAAAATTATTCTCTATAGATGATATAGCATAGATAGAAATTTAACTGAAAAAATAATTGAAGCAATTTAAAAATAAACCCATATGAATTATCCACATTTCCATATATCACTAATAAAATCCAACATGAAGATTTAGAAAGAGAAATTCCTTTAAAAATAATTGTAGACAATGTAAAGTATATGGAAGTCTACCTGCCAAGTAAACACAGAAATTATGTGAAAACAAATACAAAACATTTTTCACATGCACAAAGTCAGATGGAAACTATTTGAAAAACAATAATTGCTCATAGGTAAGCAAAGCCAATATAACAAAAAGGACAATTCAACCTAAATTAATATACATATTCAGTGGTATGCCAAACAAACTGCCAAATAATTATTTCATAGCATTAGGAAAATAATAGTAAAATTCACCTGGGAGAACAAAAGGTCAAATATAGAACAATAGAGAAAGAGTGCTGGATCCTGCCTCCCACCCAACTGCCCAGACCATGTGTCATGCATGTCCCCTCACCTTACCTCACATAGGGGAGGGAAAAATCTCTCCCATTGGGATCCTTGGGGGAGGAATGGGTGAAGTGAGGAATGTATTCAGTATGTGTAGAGAGGGGGAGGTGAGTGGCTCAAGTTTTCTACTCCCCTCCAGCTCTGCCACTTGTGAGTCTCCCATCTTGCCTACTCTGCATTTGCATTGGGCTGCTGGGCATAGGGACTAGTGATGTGAACAAAATGTCATCAGGCAGGTGGAGAGGGCGAGGGGAGTAGTCTTGCCCAAGTCCCTCTGCCTTTCTAATAAGGAATTGATAAGGGAGAAGGCAACCTCATGTCCAGAGAGTGCTCTGCATGCCATCTTTGACACCCATGCCATAAGTTTGCCATCACTGTCTTATACAATTTACAAAGATAAGATCAAAATGGATACATGATCTAGGGATAAAGGGAGATATTATGAGCAAATTAGAAGAATAGAGAACATATTACCTATCAGATTTATGGATAAGAGAAGAATTTATGAATAAATAAGTAAACAGCAATGTGATATATAAAAAGAAGAATTTTGAATATATTAATTAAAATGTATATACAAATAAATCTAATGTAGCTAAGATTGGAAAAAAAGTTGGGGAAATTTTATAGACTTTTTCTCAGACATAGATCTCATCTAAATTACGTAGGGAAATGTGTCATTTTTATAAGAATATGAGCTATTCCTCAATTGATCAGTTTTCCAAAGATATGGACAATTTTTTAGGTAATGAAATCAAAGTTAAATATAACTGTCTGAAAAATACCATTATTGATTAGAGATATGCAAAACAAAACAACTGAGAAATACCATATCATTGTTGTCATATTGGCTACAATGATAAAAGGGGGAAATGATAATACTGTAGATGGAACTGTGAACTGATCCAGCCTTTTTGTAGAGAAATCCGGAATTGTACTTAAAGAGTTATAAAACTTTTACAGCTTTTTTCCCAAGAATGCTTCTAGGTTTCTTTTCTTTCTTTTTTTTACTTTTTTTAAATTTACCTGTCACATGTATAGATAAAGGAAGAATTAATAAACAATTAAGACACAGAAAATTAAAAGATGTAAAATGGATGAATTTGATTGTAATATTTAAAAGATTTTGAATAAACAAAACCAATGCAGGCAAGATTAGAAGAGAAACAGCAAACTGGAGAAAAAATTGTAGCTAATGTCCTGAGGAAGGCCTCATTTCTCAAATATATACGTAAATGAGTCAAATTTATAGGAATACAAGTCATTCCCTAACTGATAAATGGTCAAAGGATATGAACAGGTAATTCTCAGATGAGTAAATTAAAACTATTTATACTCATGTTTTAAAATGCCGTAAATCACTATCAATTAGAGAAATGTAAATTAAAATAATTCTGAAGTAGTACTGTGAAATTGAGATTAACTTCACCCTACTTATTCTTTAGAATTTTAGCCACCAGGAATGTATATACCCCCACTTAAGGATTAAGTGTGGGGGAGGAAGGTCTATGACCCACATGAGCCAGCAAGTGACAAAACAGAAACAACTGACTGCCTCCTGGTCAGGCGAAAGCCAAATCTAAGCCACCATTGGTACACATAAGGCACAGGAAGTGATGCAAAGAACTGCCTTTAAATTTCATTGTCACTTCCTGTGAGGAAGTCTTCACCTTGGAACTTGTCCATGGAGTATCTCAGGCATGAGATCTCAGATTGTTTCCCTTTGGACTGTCACATGGTGAATGAAAAGGCTGACTCCCTCCCCTTGGCTTTTCTGGAGGCACTAGCCTCTGGAGTGGCCCTTCATCTTGGAGGAGGCCTTGTGACTGGAAGTTGTGTCAAATTTAAATCCTCAGGACCCCTCCCCTTTCTGGGATCTCTGAATTTCTGCCTGGTTCAAATCAGGCAGGAACAGATACCTCTCTCTCTTCCTCTCTCTGTCTCTGTCTCTCCCTCTCTCTGTCTCTGTCTCTGTCTGTCTATCTGTCTGTTTCTCTCTCTCTCTCTCATTTCCTTAATTTCTTCTCTCTATTTGTTAATAAACTACCATAAAAGCCATTCTAACTTGAGTAATTCATTGGGATTTAGTAACTTAAATCCCTGGCAACCAACTCTCAAATATTCAATCCAACCATAATTTTAACATTAACAGTACCTCACATTTAACAGATTGATTTTTATGCCAAAAAAAGAAAAATGACAAGTATTGGATGAGATGTGACAAGACTGGAACACTGATACGCTCTTAGCGGAGTTGTAAAATGATAAAATCATTCTGGAGCATAATTACAAACCATGATCTAAGGGTATAAAACTGTACTTACCCTTTGATCCAGCAATACTACTACTAGGTCAGTATCCTAAAAAGGTCAAAGAAATGAAGAAATGACCTACTTGAACAAAAATATTTATATCCGCTTTTTTATGGTAGTAAAGAATTAGAAACTGAGGATATGCCCAGCTAGCATTTCAAGTTATACAAAGTGATTACATATCTCATTTAATCCTCACAACAACCTCATCAGGGTGTTGCTACTATTTTTTCCTGTTTTACAGATGAAGAAACCTTATCCAAGAAAGGTTAAGTGGCTAATGCAGCAGCAAGTAATTAAGGACGGAGCTGAGATGGCAAAGTCAGGGCATCCTGGGTCCAAGGGAAACACTCTCCATTTTGCCATCACCTTATACATTACAAACCATACCTAGAAACATTGTTACAAGGATTTTTTTTTCTAACAGAGGAGAGGGCATGGAGGGAAGACAAGAAATAAGTGCTTATTATTTGGGGGGGGGAAGGAAATTAAATAAAAATGAAAGTGCAAAACCAAATTCTCAGAGAAGGCAGCAACATGAAAGTTCCTAGAGAGACATGTAATACCCAGTGGAATTGCTCGCCCTCTATAGGAAGGGTGAGGGGAGGGAAGGGAGGGAAAGAATATGATTCTTCTAACCAAAGAATAATGTTCTAAATTGACTAAATAAATAACTTACAAAAAAAAGAAGAGATAAAAAGGAGAAAAAAGTTCCTAGAGGAGGACAGCTGTCCCCAAAACATCCCCAAAAAATGCTAAAAAGGGACCAAGTGGAAAATGACCAACATCAAGAAATTGTCACATTAATGAAAAAGAAAAATACAATTAAAATCATTCTATCTAGTTGAGTATCACCCAGGAAGATAGCTAGAAGTCTGCAGGCACTTGTCATGGCATAGAGAATAGAAGTCAACCAGAGAATACTTGGAAGAGCCAGAGATCCCCAATACCTTGGCCTTAGCCTATCAGAAGCAATTGACGACGCATTAGATAGAAACCTGGATGTGGGGTCAGGAAATCCTGAGTTCAAATTCAGTTTCAACCATTATCTAAATTGTATGACTCTAGAAAAGTCACTCAACTTGTTTGCCTTGGTTTTTACAGGTAGAAAATAGCAATAAAAATAGCACCTCTATGACATGAATGTTGTGAGGATCAAAAGTGAAAATATTTGTAAAATGCTTAGCACAATGCCAGGTGTATAATTGGCATGGCTCTTCAGTTCCTTTCCCCAGAGAAGCAGCATTATACAGAACCAGCCTTTGATATATCATTGTTCAGAGACAATGCATGCCATTATGGATTCCAGGCATTGATGTAAGAAGGTCTTCCATTCAATTCTATGCTGTCTTTGTGATCAGACTGAAGGGGATAAAGCCAAATCCTGAATGGAGATTAAGCAAATTTAGGGATAAAAAATAAGGCAAGGAGTAGCCTCCCTGTTCACTTACCAGAACATGAACTGAGAAGACAGGAAGTAGGGAAGATTATTGAGTCCCATCTCTAAGAGAAGTAGGCTAGCCTCAAGTGGTCCCCTTCTTCATCATATTAACTTTTAACTACGATGTACTATTAAAAAGAAAAGAGGCTGAGAGACCCTTCTGGATGAAGATCTGGCTCTTTTGTGACAAAGAAGTCACAAGGACAAAAGTCTGCTGTCCCCAACTTGCAAAATATGCACACACATGATTTCATGTCTGTCCCCAACCCCCACAAGAGGTCTCTGAGAGATCTCCAAGATCATATTCACACCTTCTGATTCCCAAGACTATTTCCAGACCATTTCTGGACCTCCTGGTCTCTGAGGCCATTTCCAGACCTCCTGACCTTTGGATGACTTTCTAGTCCCTTTAACTTCTTGAAAGAATTTGTTTGATATAAATTACATTATAAAATGGATCCACCCACTTAGGATTCATATGGCAACTTGTTTATGATTAATACATACACTTAGCAATACACATAACTGAAATTATAACTCAGATATTACTCTGGGACAACATTCTTAATCTGGTTACATACACCAACTCTTTCCTGGGACTAAATTTTTACAACAAATTACAGAAATTGCACTCCAGGCACTGATGAGGCTATTAGTGATTGGTTTTCTGATTATAATGCTGTTGCAAGATCTTTCTTCCTACCTGTCCCTTTGGTACATGAATTTCAGAGAATCACAGATGATGTAATACTGTTTTGTAGCGTTATTACCAAATAAAAGATTACTTCTTGATAATGTCTTCTGGGGCGCAGGAGGGAACTGAGGTTCATCAGTTACATGATCTCTTTTAATATTGCATTTGGATTCTTGTCCTAAATGCCAAACTTCCTCCCTTCTCACATGTTAAAAACAAAACAAAACCCTTTAGTGAGGTCCTTAGTTAGAGGAGCCAGTGTGATTGACAAGGATTCATCTGCATGTCATGGTCTGTGTAGTGCCAATGACTGTCATCCTGCCACTTGTCTTCATCATGGGTACACTGAGGATACCCACAGTCTTTCCTGAAATGTGTGTAAAAGTCACCATGGAGAAGGAAAACAACAGCAGGTCCTGACCAGAAAATTTAAAGTATGAATGGGTAAAGAAAGCTCATGTGGACATTGAGTGAGTTTTAGAATCTGCTATTCATTATGGGAATAAAGTGAGGAGATGGTATACTGAGGTGTGAGATATCAGGTCAGAAATGGAACTGGAGATTTATTTATTTATTATTTTTAATTTTAGTTAATTAGTTATTTTTCCATGTTTACAAAAGTCATGTTCTTCCCCTCGCCTCCCCTGCCACTCCTTTCCTTAGCCAACATGCAATTCCACTGGGTTTTATATGTGACATTGATCAAGACCTATTTCCATATTATTGATAATTGCAGGAGGGTGATCATTTAGAGTCTACATCCCCAATCATATCCCCATCGACCCATGTGATCAAGCAGTTGTTTTTCTTCTGTGTTTCTACTCCCACAGTTCTTTCTCTGGATGTGGACAGCATCTTTCTCATAAATCCCTCAGAATTGTCCTGAATCATTGCATTGCTGCTAGTAGAGAAGTCCATTACATTCGATTGTGCCACAGTGTATCCATCTCTGTGTACAATGTTTGTTCTCCTGGTTCTGCTCCTCTCATTCTGCATCACTTCCTGGAGGTCATTCCAGTTTGTGTGGAATTTGGAACTGGAGATTAGACAACATGGAAGGAGGCTGATTTTCCACAGATTGATACTTGTACCTCTGATTTCTCTCCATTCATTTTGCCTTTTTGGACCCTGCTGCTCTCCTCTAATATCTACAATAGTGTCTTCCAGTTGAGTGTGGTTGTGGATGTGTGTATTAATGCCCTTTAGTCTCAGGGAAGTCTGGATGCTATCAGGTACACCAAAGGAGCACTCAGGTTCCACTATGTCACCTCCTCTGCTCACAGGTTCATTAATTACTGGTCATTTCTCTGGGGCTGGAAAGCAGCCAACCAGGATTCTGCTTTTGCTCTGATTTTGTCAAATGATAGAGATCATCTCTTTAATTGGCTGGCTTTCACCTCATCTACAGAAACATGAAAAAAAACACACCTTTGGGGCTAAATTGCCTTCCCTAAATTTTGAATATGTTATGATCAAATCAGGAAGAAACATCTAATTTACCAACATTATCAAACAGCAGACAGAATGCAGGCAGACGTTCAAACAAAATTTCAATATGATCCTCAGCAAGCCTTCTTTTTTCTTTTCCTCTTTACATCCCAGATGTCTTGTTCCAGTGCTAGAGGAATAATGGTGAGTGTGTGTGTGTGAGGTGGTCAGGCAAATCACTTAACCACTATATTCAGTTTCCCCAACTGTAAAATGGAGACGATAATAGCATCTACTTTCTACATTTATTGATAGGATATTTAATAGTAGCTAATATTAACTGACATTCATGTGGTGGTTGCTGTGTGCCAGGCATTGTGTTAAGTGCCTTTGAAAATCTGATATTCTTGGTCTTCCAATTAATGCAGATAAAATTTGTAGAAGGCTAAGCTCAGTGCCTGGCACATAGTGAGAAGCACATAAGTATTTATTCTCTTCTCTTTTCTTTCCCCAGAACAGCAGCAGGTAGAGAATCAGGATTTGATAAGTCATTGTTTGAGGAGAATGTATGCCATGGTAGATCCAGCCACAGAAATGAGAGAACCTTCCATGAGACCTGGGACAACCTCAGAGATGGACTTTTATACTTCATTCTTCTGAGATACGCCATATCATAATAGATTCCACTGACATGAGAGGAACTCAATGGCAACCTAAAGTCTATGCTCTCTTGTGATCAGTCTGGGCCACGTTCAGTACCCAGAAGAGGACAGAACCAACTCCCAAATTAGGATTGGGGAAACCAGAGTATAAAGGAATCAGACTGGGGCCAGCCTCCCTGTTTCCTTGCCAGAATTTAGACCAAGAAGGCAGGAAGTATGGAATATTATTAGATCTGCACTCTAAGGAGTGTTGATCAGTTTAGAATCATGTACACACCAATGAGACCTATCTTCCCCTAATCAGCTTTCAACGACTACTCAGGGTTACACAATCTTCCTTCCATGTCACACTATGTGAGAAACATCTCTTATTGTTATTGTGACATTGTTACTGGGTAAAGCATTGCTTTCTGAGAATGAGTCTCCTCTGGCCTAAGGAGGAACTAGGGCCTATCAGTTTCCTGATCTCATTTTCTATGGCATTAGTACACCTTTTGAAATGCTAAACTTCCTCACTTCTCACATGAAAGAAAAAAGACCTTTAATGGTATCCTTGAATGAAGGAGCCAGTGTGAGTGACAAGGATGCATCTGCTTGCCATGGCCGGTGCAAGGCCAATCACCTTCATCCTTTCCCTTATATACTTAGGACACCTGGTGCCATGCTTGAAAGTGTATGGAAGTCACTATGGAGGAGAGAAGGAAGGAGAACTGTTATCCAGAAATGTTTAAAGTGTGAATGGGTAAAGAAGGCTCTGGTGGACATCAGGGCTTTATAATCTGCTGATCCTGTTGGGAAGGAAGAGAAGGAAAGATGAGCTGAAGTCTGGGGTATCAGGCCAGACATCATACCTGGGCATCTAGACAAGATGAAGGAACCTTGACTTTCTAAGAACTGAAACTCGAATGTGGACTTTTGGATTCTCCCCATTCATTTTAGTCTTATCCAATTGGTGGAGATTCAGACCGTGGATCTCTAACACCTACCATAGGGTCCTCCCAGGTGAAGTGGGGAATAGGTGGATGTATTAATGGTCTTCAGTGCCAGGCAAGTCTGGGTACTTCACAAATTCTTCTTCAATCCCTCAATCCCCATTAGACAGATGAGAAAAAGGAGACTTTTATCGAGGAAGTAATTTGCTCACATTTCCAGAGATAAGAAGTATCTGGATAAGATTAAACCCTAAATGGAAGCCTATGTGAGGACCCCAAAGAGATGAAGACAATTTCCCAGAGTTATTCTGTGACTAATATCTTGTGAATGGGACAGCTGGGAATTTTCTCCAAATATTGTGTGTTTGTGTATGCATATAAACATATATTAGTTTATTTGTAATTCATTTATAGAGCAAAAGTATACAATATCATATATCTCTGGTGTTTATTAGTGTTAACAGTGATTCCCAAGTGTCCTTGTTTCTTTTTGTCCATAAACTGTATATATATATGTATATATACATATATACACACATGCACCCAATCATATGTATATGCTAATCTTTCCTCAGCAAAGTCTAAGCATGATTGAGTACTGCAGGCCTTCTTTCCTCATCTGCATTCAGAGTAACAGAGCCTCAGACCCCACTATCTTCTCCAAAAGATTCTGAAAATGCTTAGTTTCATTTCCAGAAATATTGTGTGAGGATCAGGAATCTGAGCTAACAGAGAATGTGACCCATGATCAACTCCCTCGTCTCCTGTCTCAATGGAAGGACAGAGCACTTTCAGAGGTAGCCAATGATTCTGGGAAAGGCAAGTAGAATGAGGATAACAGACCAGTGTGAAACTCAGGCTCCCTTCTGATGTCTCTGTACTGAAGGAGGTGTTTCAAGAGAATTAAGTGCAATGTCCACACCCTTCAGTAGCTATTTCCTGGCATCAGTTATCTCTAGGTTGAGGTCTGGGAAATTGCTACTCTTGGGGTAAAAAATAGAAAGTTTCTTCTTTGTTAGCTGTGAGCAGAAGCTAAGCAGCTATGAGCAAGTGCTCTGTTTCTGTCTCTGAGCTGGAATGAACAGGTGCTGTAGGAGAGAGGATGGATTGTCATCTCGTGGAATTTTCTGTGACTGATACTGTCACCACTGGTTTTGCTGAAATCTCTTCTAAGGTTTGTATATTTCTTTTAGATCCTCTACGAAAATCTGTCCTATAGAGTAGGAATGGGACATCAGGGGTCACTAAATACCTCTTTCCCACTGAAGACACTTCTGGGTCTCTCCTGAAAGATGAATGAATTACAATGACAAAATCTAAGAATTTGAGGGATCTAAAACGATAGAGGGGACAAGTTACATCAACAGTTTCAATGAAACAACTTCAGACACTTCTCACTGGCTCTCTAGCACTGCTCTTTCCCATTCTCTACTTTTTCTTCTCTTGGCAGCAGCCTGCTTTGCCTACCATTTGCAACAACATTGTAGCATGAGACCACTTTTCAAGAACAGCTCTTTTGCCCTTCTCAGTCCCTGGGCAGCTATTCTATGGACTGAGAAAGAAGAGAACATTAAGTTCAAGATTCTTCTGAAGAGAACTAAAGGGTGATGAGTAGGAGAGGGAGTTTGTTGTCTAACTGCCAAAGGGAAATCTGCTTCTCTCTGGATGCTCCATGGTTGCACATGCATGGCTTTTGCTGGGCCCAGAGACTGATGACTGCTGAGGAGATAATCTCCTCTGGGATACCAGAATTGAGGCAATGAGTTTAACAACTCCAAGATCCCAGTGACCAGCACAGAGACCACAGAATGAAATAGATCCAAGAATTGAAATTCTTTATGAATGATGAATAAAGAGTCATTGTATATTATTGACTTGTAGTAAACTTTCAGTTCAATAAAGTCCCAGATATATGTTCATTATTGTTTAGATGAAATGTTTTCTACATAAACTTGTCTAATCCCCTCCAACAAAGCTTATTTTTAGGCCAAATGTAAGATGTTATATTTATCCTATTAATTTTCACTTAAACTAGCCTAATATGTAAGTGCAATGACTCGATTGGGGTAATGACCCTGGGATCCAATGTGTCAGTGATTCCTCCATGCTTGGTGTCATCATAGAAACTTATTAGGTTATAATGTTCTTTTCCCAAGTGATTTACAAAAATATATCACACATAAATTGTTTGTGTTCCCTGGAGAAGAGCTTTAGAGATCTCCTTCCAACTTGTCACTGACTCATTAGCAAACTATTCTCTTTGGTACTGCTATTCAATTAGTGGTGAGTTGACATATTGGACAAGTCTTTTAGCCAACATCTCTCCATGGCTTTGTTACCATTTTGTAATTTGTTTCTCTGTGTTTCCATTTTTTAGAGCAAGAGAAATGTTTTGAGTTATTTTGATGAAAGTTTCTTCATCTTTTGTATACCATGCCCCCAGCCTACATTTTAGTAATTGGATCTAAAGGGGAAATGCATGTCTGTTATGAATTTCTCTTGATTAAGATGCTCTAGGGTTTTTTGGTCATTTTATTTTTGTTGTTATTATTATTTTTAACTAACTAAAATACCTTCCAATTGCAAAGTATCTCAAGAACAAGAATGTGTATGAAACTATCAGCCTTCCTTTTAAATGACTCGCTTTATAGATGAGATTCACCATTTGCTATGCTTTGTTTTTTTCTAATTATATTTAAAAATATCTTTAACTTTAGTTTTGTTTTCTTTTCATTTTGGCCTCCAAATTGTGTCGCTCTTTCCCTCCCTCTTCCCTAAGGAGACAAACAAATCGATACAGATCATACATTTGCCGTCTTATAAACTATATTTTCATATGAAGGGAAAAAAAGGACTGGGCAATGTAGTCTCTGAGCAAAATATAATTTTATTTGGTGGAAAAGGCAAACAAATCAGAGATCTTCAGATTCTCCAGTTGAATTCAAAACCCTAAATTGAGGAATCCACACAATTTTAGTTTCCCATCTATCCCCAACCCCCTCCCACACAAGAGGTCTCTGACAACATTTCTAGTCTTCATAGTCTCTAGGACCATTTCCAGATCTCCTGGTCTATGAGACTATGTCTTGATGACCTTCTTATCTCTGTAACTTCTTACATGAATTTGTTTGATATAAAATACATCATGAAACGGATTCACACACGTAGGATTAAATAGTAATTTAGGATTCATATGATAACACACTCTTAACATTACTATAACAATACACACACTTGAAATTATAACTCAGGTATTCTGCTGGGTTGACATTCTTAATCTGGTCACATATACAGACTCTTGCCTAGTACTATATTTTAACTACAACTCACACAGTTACAAGATATCCAACTAAAAGGATTCCTAAGATACTATAAATGAGGAACTGCTTAATTAAATTTCCTTATTACAATATTCATTATGCTATGAAATAAAACATATAAAAAGTGAAAAAATAAAGCAAGCAAAAAATAGTTTGCTTCAATCTGCATTTAGACTCCATCACTTCTGTCTCTGGAGTGGAGAGCTTTGAAATTGTTCAGCCATTCCACAATTGATGGGCATCTCAAAATTTCCAATTATTTGCCTCCACAAAAATAGCTGTTGTAATTACTCTTATACACTTTTCCCCTTTTTCTTCTTCATCTCTTTGGGCTACAGAGCTAGTAGTGATGTTACTGAGTCAAAGGATATATTCAGCATAGATATACAGCAATTTAGCATAGTTCCAAAGTGCTCTCTGGAATGGTTGGATCACTTCAAAACTCTATCCAATAATGCAATAGTTTCCCATTTTTTCCACAAACATTTGTCATTATCCTTTACTGTCATGTTAGACAGTTTGAGGTGGTATTTCAGGGCTACTTAAATTTGCATTCCTCTAATCAAGTGATTTAGAGTATTTTCTCATAGGACTAGAAATTGTTTTAGAGACAACTAGGTGGTAGAGTACAATGGTTTGGAGTGCAAAGACCAGAAGTCAAATTTGACCTCAGACACTTCTTAGCTAATTGAATGTATTCCTCTTTCCCTGATTTGGAAGAGGTGAGCACACTGCTTGAAATATATCACCCCTGCCACTGATGGATCCACATACACATTCTCATGGAGCCATGAGTACAAACGTACAATAAACACATGCAAACACACACGCACATCAACAATATGCTATGAAAATGGACGATATGATAATTAGGGATCACTATTTTCCAGGAGCATCTGCTGGGATGAGGGTCAGAGCAATCAGATTGACTAAGGAACCAAAAAGAATGAGTATATGCCACCATGAGGTTTAGGAAACTAAAGGGGCCTCAGGAATTTCAGACTCATGTGATACCTGCCATCATCTAGGTACTTAGTAGTGTCTTCCCTCATCTGATCTGAGCCTTCCTTTTATGTCAGGATTTCACCTGAAGCAGAAAGCCCAGGGAGAAATCCTCTTCATTACATAGACTTAGAATTATTTAAAATCTTGTCTGAGACCTTAAAATGTTAGCCATTGTGATCCTATGGAGTGGAAGTGGGCAGATCACAAGGCATCAGACGAAGAGGAGTTTAAGTAGAGTCATGGAGAGATGCTGAGATAATTCCCCCAATAGGATACTTTTAATACATCTGTGCTCTGATTGGACAGTTCTAGCATACCACAAACTACAAGGACTTATTTAAGATCTTGATTTCACTTTCTGTACCCTGAATTTCCATTCAGAGGTTCTCCCAACTCAGATCCATATAAAAAACATCTCCAGGTAAGTCTCCCAAGGACATGTCTTCCCTTGGGGATAGACCTGTTCCTTCTGTCCTGGAGGAATGTTTTGTTGTAGAAGGGAGTAGCAGGGATACTTTGTCACCTTTGGGGATTGTGATGAGTGACAGTGGTTGGAATCCCAGGGGAACAATTTTGAAGGAATAACCGAGGAATAAGTGTGTCTCCTTTTACCTTTTTCATTTCCTTATCTCAGCATCATTTCCTTTTCCATTGTCTTCTTTGTGTCCTTTTTCAGTTGTCACTTTCTTCTCTTTGAGTGAAAAGTCCAAGACAAATTCATTTTGAAGGCAGTGGTTGCAAAAGAATTACTCTCAAAGGTAACTTGGTGACTCAATAGATTTAGAATCAGGCCCAGAGATGGGAGGTCCTAGGTTCATAGCTGACCTCAGACACTTCCTAGGTGTGTGACCCTGGGCAAGTCACTTAACCACCATTGCCTAGCCTTTACCTCTCTTCTGCCTTGGAACCAATACATGGTATTAATTCTAAGGCAGAAAGTAAGGGTTAAAAAAAAAGAATTACTCTCAGAACAATGAAAAGCTGAATAATTTGAAATTATGTAAGGGGGTAATTTTACAGATATCCAGGCAGATTTTAGGATTTTTAGACAAAATATGTATTTGATCCCTGTCTCTTTTGCACCTTTCAGGAATCAGTTTAATACTTTCCACTCTGCCTCTCTTTTGAAAATTAAAAAGACTCAGAGTTAGTAAATAATTCAGTAACATTTTCACACAATCAAGAAATCTCTTTTATATCCTACAAATCCTACCAGCATCTCTTTAGCCTCACTAATTTCATGGGGGGAGGAGGGAAGGGATTAATCACTCATTAGAAGCTTAGCATCTAAAGATCATAGAGTAGGAATTGGAATGGATCTCAGAGGAGATGAATGATACTCAATACACTTTGAGGCTTTCTGTAATAATAATTGTATTACCTTTCAAGATTGTAGATAGGAATTATATTGTCATTATAAAGTATTGCTTTTGTATATGTAATTACATAATTACCTTTTTTAAACATTATTTTATTTGGTCATTTTCATACATTGTTCATTGAAAACAGATCATTTTCTTTTCCTCCCCCCCAAAACCCCCCCCACCCCTTCCCTAGCCAACACGTGATACCACTGGGTATCACATGTGTCCTTGCTCTGAACCCATTTTCGTGTTGTTGGTATTTGCATTAGGGCGCTCATTTAGCGTCTCTCCTCGATCATGTCCCCTCAACCTCTGTAGTCAAGCAGTTGCTTTTCCTCGGTGTTTTTACTCCCTCAGTTTGTCCTATAATTGAGGATAGTTTTGTTTTTTTTCTCGTAGATCACTGCAAGTTGTTCAGGGACATTGTAAAGCCATTACTGGATAAGTCCATTATGTTCTCTTGTACCACAATGTGTCAGTCTCTGTGTACAATGGTCTTCTGGTTCTGCTCCTCTCACTCTGCATCACTTCCTGGAGGTTGTTCCAGTCTCCATGGAATTCCTCCACTTTATTATTTCTTTTAGCACAATAGTATTCCATCACCAACACATACCACAATTTGTTTAGCTATGTTTAGCCCCAATTGAAGGGCATCCCCTCGTTTTCCAGTTTTTGGCTACCACAAAGAGCACAGCTATGTACAAGTCTTTTTCCTTATTATCTCTTTGGGGTACAAACCCAGCAGTGCTCTGGCTGGATCAAAGGGCAGACAGTCTTTTATTGTCCTTTGGGCATAGTTCCAAATTGCCCTCCAGAATGGTTGGATCAATTCACAACTCCCCCAGCAATGCATAAATGTCCCTACTTTGCCACATCCCCTCCAGCATTCATTACTTTCCTTTGCTGTCATGTTGAACAATCTGCTAGGTGTGAGGTGATACCTCAAAGTTGTTTTGATTTGCATCTCTCTGATTATAAGAGATCTAGAACACTTTTTCATGTGCTTATTAATAGTCTTGATTTCTTTAACTGAAAATTGCCTATTATTGTCCCTTGCCCATTTTTCAATTGGAGAATGGTTTGATTTTTTGTACAACTGGCTTAGCTCTTTATAGATTTGAGTAATTAGACCTTTGTCAGAGGTTTTTGTTATGAAGATTATTTCCCAATTTGTTGCCTTCCTTCTAATTTTAGTTACATTGGTTTTGTTTGTACAAAAACTTTTTAATTTGATGTAGTCAAAATTATTTATTTTACATTTTGTGACTCTTTCTAAGCCTTGCTTGGTTTTAAAATCTTTCCCTTCCCAAAGTTCTGACATGTATACTATTCTGTGTTCACCTAATTTACTTATAGTTTCCTTCTTTATATTCAAGTCATTTGCCCATTCTGAGTTTATCTTGGTGTAGGGTGTGAGGTGTTGATCCAAACCTAATCTCTCCCACACTGTCTTCCAATTTTCCCAGCAGTTTTTAACAAATACTGGATTTTTGTCCCAAAAGCTGGGGTCTTTGGGTTTGTCAAAGACTGTCTTACTGAGGTCATTTACCCCAAGTATATTCCACTGATCCTCCTTTCTGTCTCTTAGCCAGTACCAAATTGTTTTGATGACCACTGCTTTGTAATATAGTTTGAGATCTGGGACTTGTTACATTTAAATTAGTTGTCTGCCATAAACTGTAGTGTGTAAAATAGTGGAAGATACAAATTATAGTAGATATAAGAGTGGGTGAGTAAATTGTGACCGCAGAAAATATGTTTTCACTACAGTGTCTTGTTTAAAATCAAATATAAGGTGGTCGCCAGGGAAATATTCCCAATTATGAATATACCCAAGTCAACTGGGTTTTATAGAGACTTTAATTAATAATACAATAAGGAATTAAAGAAAAGAGAGAAAGAGTAAGAAAAGAATAAGTATGAAGGGCCTTAAGCCAACATGGCCTAGACCTGAGTCTTAAGAGAGAGAGATCAGTCAGTCAGTCTTTTATCACTCACCACAAGGTCTGTCTAATCAAGGATTCTAGTGACAGAGTCTCCTCAGAGAGAGTTCAAGCCAGAGTCTTTCTCAAAGAGCCTTCCAGCCAGAGACTGTTTCAAAGGGCCTCTCTCCAGAGCCTCCAGAGGGACAGAGTCCCCTCAGAGGAGCTCCAGCGAGACCTCCTTAGAGATTGTCCTCCAAGAGCTTCCCTTCTCCAGAGCCTCCTTAGAGATCTTCCTCAAAAGGATTCCTCTCAAGCGATCCTCATAAGAGCTTCCTCAAAAGGCTTGTCCCATAAGAGATTCTGCTTTTTCTTATATAGGGGGTTTTCTCCTGTGTCACCTCCCCTAAGTTCTTCCATCTACCAATCACAGTAGACATTTTCCAAGGGACAGCCCATTCTGAATTCACAGATGGGTCGACTAATCCCTTTAGTAAGTTTGAATCAGAAAAAACACTGCTGGGTCGACTAATCCTTTTAGTACATTTGAACCAGAAAAACTTCTGAATAAGTTTTCACCTCTTTGCTCTTGGCAAGTTTACAAGTTGCCTGATCTTTAATAGGTACTTAGCACCCCATTGTATAAATTCTAAAAATAGGCATGGCTTAAAGAACTTTTTGCCTCACTATAAGTATGGGCCCAAGTACCCTCATTGTTTAGCCAGGAGTTCTCTCCCCCAAAGCAGTCCCAAGTATGGGTGGAGCAGAGGTCCTCCCATTTCTGATCCAAGTAGAGTTCTCACATCCAAATGTGGAATGTTCCCAGTAGGGAATTGTTCCAATTGAGAATTCCCCGATGGGGAAATTTTTAACATTCACAAGTCTGAGAAATTTCAAGATTTACAATCCCCCCTGATGATCATGGAAGACGTCTCCCCATTGATCATTTAACATAATCATTTTGTAATCCTAAATGCACTTCTAACTATAGATATACATAATATTCAACTTTCTAAGAGGAATTATAATAGTGAGGGAGGAAATAGAGAAGAAAAGAAAGAAAAACCAATGTTTTGCTAGGCACATTGACAGAAAGCCAAATTAGGGGCAGTCCCTTTTGGCATAAATGTGTACATTTATAATAAATGTTCAATCAAAGTTCAGTTCAATCAATCATATCCAAAGTTCATTCTTGATCTTCTTGATGAAGTGTGGATTTTCTGGCATCTTTCTGCAACAATTCATTCTCTGGATTTAGGAGTTTCAAGCTTCTTTCTTTGAAGATATTTTCTCGAACAAAATTCAAAGTCTTGGATTTTTCATAAAAATACAATCTCAAACAAAAAATCAAAATTCTTGGATTTTAAATTAAAATACAATCCCCCCTGAAGTAGGTGTTAAAAAAACATCCAGTTCAACTCAGAATGCAATGTTGAGTTATGGGAGTGTATGAGTCAATTATCAAAAGAATAGAAAAAACAATAAAAAACATAAGAAAAAATTCAAAATAGGTCCTTGAATAGGTCCAATTTAAAGTAATTTCTATCCCATAAGTCTGTAGGACAGAATGCAGTAATATTTCACTTAGCCATTTGTAGCCAAGACTACAGGAAGTTGCCATAATATAAGAAAGAAAAGAATTAAAATTCTTTTTTGATAGGGAAGTGTCATTCCCTCATCTGACCTTTTGGCATTCTCAGGGATATAGGGAGCCAGCATGATAGTAAAATTTTGTATGTGTATGAGTACTTCACAAAGAGTGTAGATACAAGGAAGTCCTACGACTTAACGTATGTCAAGTGTCGCAACCTCGAGTCTCACATTATTATTTCCTGTGTGCTCTTTTTGGCACTATTCAGGTTTAAGTCTGTGCTCCTTGATTTTATCCCTTTTTTCTTGAATCAGATACATTAACATTAATCACAGTCCTATAATATTTTATCAATAAATGGTAGGTTCCCATAGTTTAAGGTATGCATTGACATTATAGCAAGAATATATATATTAATTTGTATTACTGCAGAAAAAAACATTAATATTAATTTATATGTACCTTTAGTACAAGAAATGAGAAAAAATCATATATTCTAATCAAAATAAAGAAAAGAAATAATTAAAAAATTAAGGAGAAATTAGTAATTCAATGTGTTCTCAAAAAACAGCATCCATTTGTCAATGGATTATTATCTCCAATTCATGTGATAAGATATAGTCAATCAGTCTCAGCAGAAGATGCTTTCTTCACATGTGAGCAGTGAATCTAAGAGTCCTTTTCTCCAATCTTTATAGATGTTGGAGTAGTTAACAATATTTGGAATGGTCCTTCCCACGAAGGTTGAGTTGCTCCAGTTCACTTGAAATTCTTGATATAAACTTTATCTCCTGGGTTCAGGTCATGCAGAGAAAAGTCTAATGGTCCAGCTTGTATTGCAGCTCCGGATTCATGAAGTTCATGTAGTTTGTGCTTTAACTCCTGTATATAGGAAGCAATAGTAGTATCTCCCCCTAATAGTGATGTATATGCAGGGGAAAAAGGTTTAGCCTTTATAGGCAGATGTCCAAAAAGCATCTCAAATGGTGAGATGTGTAGGTCTCCTCTCTGCCTGCTTCTAAGATAAAATAAGGCCAGAGGTATGATTTCAGGCCATTTTAAATGGGTCTCAGTGCATAATATTCCAATCATAGTTTTAAGTTCTTTGTTCATCCTCTCAACTTGTCCTGAACTCTGGGGATGATATGGAACATGGAATTTGGGAGTTATTCCCAAGCAAGAATATATTTGATTTAGGACAGAATCAGTAAAATGACTTCCTCTATCTGAATCAATATGTGCTGGTAGTTCAAAGCGAGGAATAATTTCCTTTAAAAGTATCTTTGCAACAAAATCCGCCATGGCTCAGGTCACAGGAAATGCTTCCAGCCATCTGGTTAGTTGATCTACAATTACTAGACAAAATTTATAACTTCCAGCCTTTGGCATTGTTATGAAATCTATCTGTAGATGTTCAAAAGGTGTGTAAGCCAGAGGATGTCCACCAAAGGCTTTTCCACGAAGTGCATGTTGGTTATATGCCTGGCAGGTAGAGCAGGCTGAACATACTTTAGAGACTATAGTAGTTATACCAGGGGCTATCCATACTGTCTTGACAGAGTCCATGATGCCCTGGGTGCCAAAATGACCATTTTTATGAATAGATTGGCAAATTTGGTGATAGAAACTTCTAGGGAGCAGGGGTTTTCCTTCAGATGACACCCATACTCCATTAATCTGTTTTGCTTTGAATTTTTGTTTCCATTTTTCCACTTCCTTTTCATTATAGGAAAGTGGTAGATTTAAATCATTAGTGGTTGTTAATGTTAAAATTAATTCTGATCCTTCTATGGCTGCTAGTTTTGCAGCGGCATCTGCTCTTCATCCTCTTCTGCTATTTGGAGTGGAGACAAAACTGAAAAAGGTTAATTAATATCAACAAAATAAATACAATATAAGAAGAATCATCTTCATTATATTGGGAAGTTCCTTGGGCACCCTCCTGAAGGGCACCTCTCTGAGGGTCATTAGCACCTTGAGTATGTTTTGGACGAGCTCCATTTCTCATATATTGTTGTTGGTTATTATCATTTTCTTCATTTTGAGCATTGTCATTCTTTTCCCAGTTCCTATGTCTATAATTCTGGTTTCTAAAGTCCTTATTTCTATATTCATTATAGTTACTTCCATAATCATTATTATAATTTCTAGAGTTCCTAAAATTCTGGTTTTTATGACCATTTTCATTTCTATAGTTGTTGTGGTTTCTATGACCATTATCATCATTTCTATAGTTATTATTTCTAAAGCTATTATTAAACTGTGTATTCCTTCCAATCATCGTAAGAAAGGTTCTACATTCCATCATTTTGTGGCCCTTCTTCTCACAGAAGTGGCAAATTACTGATTTATTTGTGAATTCCCGCAAAGGGGCTATAGTCTGTCCTTTATTTTTCAATTGTCTCCTTAACATTTCAATTTCTTTCTTTAAATCTTCCACTGATGTATCTTCTTCCTCAGATCTTTTTACACTACCTTTATAAATATAGGTTGCTACTCTCCTCAGTTCTTCGAGGTCCATATAGTCCCAATTAGGACAGCTAGTTCTAAAGTAGTCTTTTACTACTGAACAACAATTCTTAACAAATTGCCTACATAGTAGTCTAATGTCTCTTTCTCTGGATAAATCAAGGTCCATATATGTATTCCCTACGTCAATAAGTCTGTCCATAAACTGGGAGGGTGTTTCATCAATATGTTGTCGGGTTTTTTCAAATTTTTACCATTTTTCAGGTCTATCAGAGAAAGCTCTCATGGCTGTCAATAATGCTTCTATGGCCTGGTTTAGTTTTGTGTAATCTAGTTCAACATTGGGGTTCCAATGTGGATCTTCAGTTGGCCAATAATGTCCTCTTCTATCTCGCTTTTCATTAGCCAGAGAGACGATATTATTTTTTTCTCTCTTTGTGCAATTCCAAAAGAATGTGTTTGCTATCTTCTTGACATGTTTTTAAAACAGACTGCAAGGCCACCTTCCTTTGTATTTTTTTTTCATTATTTCCCTGGATATCCTTGATCCTCTATTCTTCCCAATGAACTCTGTTATGTTTTTCTCTAATTCAGTAAAATAGTTTTTTGGTAGTTCAATGGGTATGGCACTAAATAGATAAATAAGTTTGGGTAGGATGGTCATTTTTATTCTGTTAGCTCATCCCACCCATGAGCAATCAATGTTTTTCCAATTGTTTAGATCTAGTTTTAATTGTGTGGAGAGTGTTTTGTAGTTGTGTTCATATAGTTCCTGTGTTTGTCTCAGCAGATAGATTCCCAAGTATTTTATATTGTCTCGGGTGACTTTAAATGGAATTTCTCTTTCTGATTCTTGCTGCTGAACTGGGTTGGAGATATATAAAAATGCTGATGACTTATGTGGGTTTATTTTGTATCCTGCAACTTTGCTAAAGTTGTTGATTATTTCGATTAGCTTTTTGGTTGATTCCCTGGGATTCTTTAAGTAAATCATCATATCATCCGCAAAGAGTGACAGCTTGGTCTCCTCATTGCCAATTTTAATACCTTCAATTTCTTTTTCTTCCTTAATTGCTACTGCTAATGTTTCTAGTACAATATTAAATAATAAAAGTGATAATGGGCATCCTTGTTTGACTCCTGATCTTATTGGGAAGGCTTTGAGTTTTTTCCCATTGCAGATGATGTTTGCTGATGGTTTTAGGTATATACTGTTTATTATTTTTAGGAAAGGCCCTTCTATTCCTATACTTTCTAGTGTTTTCAATAGGTATGGGTGTTGTATTTTGTCAAAGGCTTTTTCTGCATCTATTGAAATAATCATGTGATTTTTGTTGGTTTGCTGTTGGGAACATCTATGGAGTCGCAATATGGGACAGTTTAGAACTGTCGGGGGGCAGCTTATAGCTGTCCAAGAAAAGCTACAGAGTTGCAAGAAAGCAAGACTAGAACATTATCAAAGAAAGGATAATGGACGTTTTCTCGAGAGACACAACCTATCCTCCCCAATCCTCCCCAGTGTTAACAGGGGAGTTAACCCATTCCTAGGAGATCTTGGAGCTGTTTGCCAATCTTTGTCCTTTAAAAGGACAGGAATTGAATTACCCATTACTGCTAAAAGATAAACTAAAAAGCGAAAGAAAGAGAGAGACAAAGTTGGGGAACAGAGGAGGCCCGCCAATGCGGCACTCTTATCTCTGTTTGATCCCCTGCCCACCCAAGCTGCAGTCTCACGGCAGAGGCCATCAACTCTTCATCATCCTATGACCAGCAAAGGAATCGGGGTTACGAGGCATATGTACCTGAATCCGGATGCCATTTTTGTAAGGCTCAGTGCCAGGTTCGGCCAGCCCTGTGTGACCTTACTTGAGGTAACGAAATGAAGAGTAGAATGGACACTATATGAAAATGGATAGCAACAAAGCTTAATTAGGTTCACACAAAGCATATATAGGTTAAGACACACAGGAAGATATGTTACTGCCCAGCAACAGCAGGAACCAATAATTGGGCAGATTCATAGGAATTCATGATGTTACCTGCCACGCACCAAGAAGAACCGAGAGGATTCCAAACAAAGATAGAGAAGCAAGTTTCCCACAGTCTCTCACAATTTCTCACAAACCTTATCAATCCTCCTTCTGCTGACTATTCCAACCTTGAGCATGTAGCTGGGCAGGTCGTACACAGTTCAACTCACGACCTTGACTATGCAGCCCAAGCAGGGAGAAGAGGAGGCTTTAACAGTTACAGCTCTGCCTTTACGGCCCTGCCTTTATGGCAGTGCCTCGACTACAGTTTTCTTGTTTATATGATCAATTATGTGGATGGTTTTCCTAATATTGAACCATCCTTGCATTCCTGGAATGAATCCTACCTGATTGTAGTGGATAACCCTTGTGATGACTTGCTGCAGTCTTTTTGCTAGTATCCTATTTAAGATTTTTGCATCTATATTCATTAGGGAGATTGGCCTGTAGTTTTCTTTCTCTGTTTTTAACCTGCCTGGCTTTGGGATCAGTACCATGTTTGTGTCGTAAAAAGAATTTGGTAGAACCCCTTCTTGGCTTATTCTGTCAAATGGTTTGTATAGTATTGGGGTTAGCTGTTCTTTGAATGTTTGATAGAATTCATTTGTGAATCCGTCTGGACCTGGGGATTTTTTCTTAGAGAGTTCTTTGATGGCTTGTTCAATTTCTTTTTCTGATATGGGGTTGTTTAGGTAATTTATTTCTTCTTCTTTTAGTCTAGGCAATTTATATTTTTGTAAGTATTCATCCATATCACATAGATTGCCATATTTTTTGCCATATAATTGGGCATAGTAGTTTTTAATGATTGCCTTGATTTCCTCTTCATTAGAGGTGAGGTCTCCCTTTTCATCTTGGATACTGTCAATTTGGTTTTTTCTTTCCTTTTTTTAATTAGACTGACTAGTACTTTGTCAATTTTATTTGTTTTTTCAAAGTACTAGCTTCTAGTCTTATTTATTAAATCAATAGTTCTTTGACTTTCAATTTTATTAATTTCTCCTTTGATTTTTAGGATCTCTAATTTAGTTTTCATCTGAGGATTTTTAATTTGTTCACTTTCTAGTTTTTTAATTTGCATGCCCAATTCATTGACCTCTGCCCTTCTTAATTTTTTTTTATATATGAACTCAAGGATATAAATTCCCCCCTGAGTACTGCTTTGGCTGCATCCCATAAGTTTTGAAAGGATGTCTCACCATTGTCATTTTCCTCAATGAAGTAATTAATTGTTTCTATGATTTGTTCTTTAACTAGCTGTTTTTGGAGAATCATATTGTTTAATTTCCAATTAATTTTTTATTTATCTATCCATGTACCCTTACTAATTATTATTTTTTTGCACTGTGGTCTGAGAAGGTTGCATTTATTATTTCTGCCCTTTTGCGCTTGTTTGCAATGATTTTGTTCCCTAGTAAATGGTCAATCTTTGTGAATGTGCCATATGGTGCTGAGAAGAATGGGTATTCCTTTTTGTCCCTATTTATTTTTTCCATATGTCTACTAACTCTAATTTTTCTAAGATTTCATTTACTTCTCTTACCTCTTTCTTATTTATTTTTTTTGTTGTTGTTTGATTTATCTAGTTCAGATAGAGGAAGGTTCAGGTCTCCCACTAGTATAGTTTTTCTATCTATTTCATCCTTGAGCTCCTCTAGTTTCTCCTTTAAAAATTTGGATGCTCTGCCATTTGGTGCATACATATTGAGTACAGACATTTCCTCATTGTCTATACTGCCTTTTATCAAGATGTAATTACCTTCCCTATCTCTTTTAACTAGATTTAATTTTACTTTGGCTTTGTCCAATATCATGATTGCTACTCCTGCCTTCTTTTTATCATTTGATGCCCAATAGGTTTGGCTCCATCCTCTTACTTTCACCCTATGAGTATCTACCTTCCTCATGTGTGTTTCTTGCAGACAGCATATGGTAGGGTTTTGGATTCTAATCCACTCTGCTATTCGCTTGCATTTTATGGGTGAGTTCATTCCATTCACATTCAGAGTTATGATTACTAGCTGAGTATTTCCCAGCATTTTGATTTCTACTCCTGGTCCTGCCTTTTCTTCTTTCACTATTTCCTTCTATACCAATGTTTGTTTATAATCAGCCCCCCACCCCGTTCCCTCCCTTATTTTACTTCCCTTTCTACTCCCCTTCCCTTCTTATTCCCTCCCTTATTTTCCCCTGTAGTCTTTTTGAAATTTTCCCCCACCCTCTCCCTCCCTTGTACTGCTCCCCTCCCCACCAGTCCGTTTTTTACCCTTCTACTCCCCTATAGGGCGCAAATCTATTCTCTTCCCCAATGGATTGGATTGTTCTTCCCTTTTTGGGTCAGTTTCAAAGTACATAAGAGTTGAGTATTTCCTGTCTCCGACCTCTTTACCTTTCCAGTGTATCGATGTTCTCCCCCCTCCCACCATGAGCTTCTTTGTGACATATAAATTTACCCCCATTTGTTTCTTTTCCCATTTCTTTTAGTCATAACCTCTTTTCTTTTTTTAGCTCTAGTCATGTATATATATATATATATATACACATACACATGTATATGTATTTATGTATGCATATATCTATATACCTATTTATGTCTTGTCCTTTCGTCCTATACAGTTTGTCACTGTTCCATCTGAGTGTAATTCTTCTAGCTGCTCAGGTGATAGCAACAGTTTTTAAGAGTTACCAATGACCTCTTTTCTTATAGGGATACATATCATTTTAACTTATTGAGTCTCTTAAAATTTGTTGTTGTTGTTGTTGTTGTTGTTTTTCCCCTCTTTTTAAATTACCTATTGATGATTCTCTTGAGTTCTGTGGTTGGACATCAAATTTTCTGTTCAGGTCTGGTCTTTTATTTATGAATGCTTGGAACTCTTCTGTTGTGTTGAATGGCCATACTTTTCCTTGTAAGAATATAGTCAGTTTTAATGGGTATTTTATTCTTGGTTGTAGACCTAGTTCCCTTGCTTTCCGGAATATCATATTCCATGCCTTTCGGTCCTTCAGTGTGGATGCAGCCAGATCCTGTGTTAACCTCATCGTGTTTCCATGGTATCATAATGGTTTCTTCTTGGCAGCTTATATCTTTTCTTTCATCTGATTGTTTTTGAATTTGGCTATAACATTACTTGGTGTTGTCAGTTGGGAATTAAATATGGGGGGGGTGATCTGTGGATTCTTTCAATCTCCACTTTTCCCTCTTGTTCTAGGATCTCAGGACAGTTTTCCTGGATAATTTCTTCTAGTATTATGTCCAGGCTTTTTCTCTTGTCGTGGTCTTCTGGTAGTCCAATTATTCTTAAATTGTCTCTTCTTGAACGATTTTCTAAATCGTCTGTTTTGTGAATGAGATGCTTCACATTTTCCTCAATTTTTTCATTCTTTTTGTTTTGTTTTATAGTGTCCTGCTGCCTTGTGAGGTCACTTGATTTTAATTGTTATATTCTGGTTCTTAAAGATTGGATTTCATCTCTGGCTTTTTGGTCGTCTTTTTCCTTCTCGTCTGATTTTCTTTGAAGATCATCTTTCATCCTCTTTACCTCATCTTTCATCTCCTTTGCCTCATCTTTCATCTCCTTTACCTCATTTTCCAGCTGGTTGATTTTGGCTTTCAAGACACTATTTTCTTGTTTTAGTTCAAGTGCCTCTGTTGCCAGATGATTTATCTTAATTTTTAAGTTCTTTTCCCAATTGTCTTCAGCCTCTCTTGGTTGTGTCTTGAGTTCTTCCTCAGCCTGTATCCAATTCGCTGGGATTTCTGGTTTATCGTTTGCTGATCTCTCCCCCTGTGTTCCATTTGCTGAGTAGTAGCTGTCTATTGTAGTTTCTTTCTTCTTTTTCTGTTTGCTCAAATTCACCCCTTCTTTACTCCCCATATTTGTCTGTGCTCTTGTTCCTCTCATTTTCTTTGTTTTTTGGGGATTTCTATCAGTCTCCCATCTTGGAGGTTTAATGAAGATCTCTTGTTGTAGTCTCTGGGGGAGGGTTGTTTGGGGTTTGAGCTTCCCTGTCCTCTGGAGGCTTTTGATTGGCTTAAAGTCCAGCAGTCAATGAGGATGGGTGGGGAGCCTGGGCTTCCCCAAGTTCTGAAGACTTTTGATGGGATTAGATTCAGCTAGTTCTTTCAGAAGACTCTGCTCTCTAAGGGGGGAGGGGTCATGGCCTCCCTGGGCTCTGAGGGCCCTTGATGGGATTATGTTCAGCTGGTTCTTTCAGAAGACTTGCTCTCTAAGGGGGGAGGGGTCATGGCCTCCCTGGGCTCTGAGGGCTCCTGATGGGATTAGGTTCAGCTGGTTTGGACTGAATGAGCCCTAAAGCAAAAGACCTCCTCCTCCACAATCTGTGTTGAATGCCTGGAGACTGGCCCAGGTTGCTTACAAGGTAAGCCCTTCACCAGCCCTGTTTCTGTTCTTTCAGAAGCTCTGAGGGCTCCTGATGGGATTATGTTCAGCTATTGTGGGCCGAATGATCCCCGAGCCAAAAAAAAAGAAAAAAAAACAACCTCCTCTTCCACAATCTGTGTTGAATGCCCAGAGACTGGCCCAGGTTACATTCAAGGTAAGCTCTTCGGAGCAACCCCTTTGCCAGCCCTAAGGTTTCTCTCCTTTCAGTAGCTCTGAGGGCTCCTGATGGGATTGGGTTCAGTTGATGCCCTAAAGCTGGGACCTCCCTTGAGACTCAGTTGGAAGGACCTAGCCAGGGGGCTACAGGCTTCCCCCTTCTCTCTGTTTCCCTGCAGTCTGTGTTGGGCGTCCAGGAGACTGGCTCAGGTTGCTTTCAAGGTGAGTCCTTCAAAATAGCCAGCCCTGGGGCCCTTTTCCCGGCCCTGAAGTTCCCGCTGCTGCTGTGGGCTCATCACTCTGGGTTGGGGGGGGATAGGTCCAGGGACCTTCCTTCTGCCTGCCCCTTAGATCCGAGTGATCTAGGGTTTTGGCTTTTGGGGGGCCATACTTTTTGATCCAGGTCCGGGAGGAGGGTTCCCTGGATCTGTCCTGTTGTTCAGCTTGAATTTCAGTGTCCTAGGAGCACTCAGTTTGCGATTGGTAAGGAAGGGTTTCTGAGGTCTGAACTTTCGCAGCTTCTAAGCCGCCATCTTGACTGGAAGTCCATAATTACTTTTTATATAATATATACAAAATATATATAAAATATATAATTCCTTTTGTATATAAATATTAAAAAGTATTTTAAGCAGTATTTAAAAAGCTGTCAATTAGAAGTGGGATTTGTTTTGATCTTCTTGACCACAGAGAGTAGTCCAAGGGGAATGGCTACAATTTACTAAAGTAAAATTGTGGTTAGCTATCAGTGGATATTTAACAATGTCTCAGACTCAGGATCCATGGGAAAGGGAAGGCTGACATTGAAAACGAGAGCCAGATTGGCAAGCATATGAAGGAGGAAAATCTATTTTTGTAAAGTACCTCACAACTTTCTGAACCAATTCTCAATGATTAACATACTTCTGCTCCATATCCAATCCTATCCTGTTGATTATGACCATCACCTTGCCATTGCTCAAGGAACATCCTCAATCTCCCACTTCCCATCACTTTAGTTCTATCTCCCTTCCCCCATACAGACACAGATACACACCCAGACACACACAAAGACACACACAAAGACACATACAGACACACAAACAAACCTCTAACCTCTTTCTTAATGTACATCCTCTCTTTATCAACTGCTTTTAGACCTTTGAACTGAATATCCCAGAGGTGTCTTAAAATGTCTAAAATAGAACTAATTGTCTTACCTCTACACAAACCCAACCATCTGCTGAACTTTCACCTTGTATATAGTGTCATCTTCAACTCCTCTCCCAAAGACACACCATCTAGTCATCCAGTTGTCCAAATTTGCTGTTTCTATGCCTCCATCATCTCATTTGTATGTTTTCTTCCCTCAAATCTCAGTTAAAGTTCCACTTTCTGTAAGAATCCTTTCTTGCTTCCCCTTTATCTTCCTACCTTTCCCTTTTTCTTCCTCCATTCACTCTGTGACTACTCCCAATATGTCCTCTCTATATCTTGTTTTTGCATACATATTCAATTCTACCAGCTACATTATACTGAGAGTTCCATGAGAGCAGGAACACTGTGTGTGTGTGTGTGTGTGTGTGTGTGTGTGTGTGTGTGTGTGTGTGTGTGTGAGTGTGTGTGTTTCACCGTATCCCAGATTTACCCATAGACACAACTGTAGGCCTGGAACATAGCCATTGCTAGGTAAAGGCTGTCACACTAGCTGATCCATAAGGAATGCAGAGGAATGGAGAACTGATTGGTCTTCTGTGTAGAGCCCAGGAATCACCAGTCTGATGAGGTTTGCAAAACCGCCTTTCAAGAATAGTGGTCACATGAAGAGGCAAAATATCTTAAGCTCTCCTTTAGGCATCAATATAAATTGAATGAGTTTATAAAGGCTGTTTCAATATACAGAAATCTATCTCATTGACAAGATTGAGCATTGGAGGTCATGTGGTGAGCAGAGAAGCACTTTCATGTGATTCAGGGGGTTCTGAATAGATGGAGGACATCAGAGCCTTAAGCCCCAATTGGTAAATGTTCTCCCTCACAGGTTTTCCAGCCAAGATCCTCTAAATGCCTGCCTCCACTTCCCTCAGATATTGAATGCATTAAACAGTGAGGCCACCCAGTTAGAACAGCTAAGTTGAGGGCAAGTAAGAAGAGGCAAGTCAAAAGGGACAATAGGTAGATAGTAACACACATATGGGAAGATGTGTGATCCTTGAAGGGGTGGGTGTGAGCACAAGAGGGTTCATTTCTACTTCAGCAAATCATTTTAAAGTCTCCTTTTTAAGATGAAGAGTTATATGACTGACAGCCCTGTTACATGATTTCAAACCTTAGATCTCAGGCACAAAAGAAATCATTATTAATCTTTTGAGATCAGCTTAGTAGGAAGTGTCCACTGAAGGGCACCTAGGCATCTCTTGACTAGGAACTTTGTCATTTTTATTTAGAGTTTAAAGAAAGGCACACTGAGCATTAACAATTAAGGTGAATCAATGATGGAAGAAGAGGCAACATTCTAAAGAGAACAACAGGAACTGGAGCCATCTTTGAAATCTAATAACTGGAACCAAAGTTAAGAAGAGCTGGACTTCTATACCCTGAGCCCTTCAAGGGATTGCCTCAACTCCTTCTTCTGCTCTATATAGTGGACATGGGAGATAAGGTAGGATATTTTCTGTTCTTTTCTATACCATGTTTTGATTGGGTTCTCACAAATGAGCTCCAGATTGGCAATCAGTGAAAAATGAGGAGGTAGGCTAGGCAGTTGGGGTTAAGTGACTTGTCCAGGGTGACACAGCTAGGAACTGGCTAAGGCCAGATTCAAATATGTTTATTCCTGCTTCCTGACCTGGCAGAAGAATGAGAAGATTCAGAAAATGAAGCAATATTTAAGGAGATGTTAAAGGGCCTCAGCTTCTGTCCAGGAGAGAATCTACCCCCTTTTTTAACCCTTACCAGTGTTCAGAAAGTCTCAGCTTGGAGTGAACTCATGACCACTCTTACTTCTCTGTCCCAGTTCTGAAAGTGTTTGTCTGAGACAGGCTACATTCTAGCCAAATAGAGGCTGGTCAGAGAGGCAGGAGAAAGAAAAATCAGGTATTACATGGGAGTCTTCCCTTTGGAGTCCATGCAACCCTGAAAAAGAAAAATGGCAGAATTGTCCACAGTCTCTTTTAAACTGAACAGTGGACAATCCCAGAGCCACCTTCCCTGGACTATTGAAATAAAGGTATAACAATACAATATGATTTCACATGTGGAAATGAGTACAGTGATACCATATTCCAAACCATGTCTAACAAAGAATCCCATGGGCAGCTAGGTAGCACAGTGGATATAGTGCCAGGTTAGGAGGAAGGAATAAATGTATTCAAATCTGACCTGAGCCAGTTCCTCGCTGTGTGACCCTGGACAAGCCACTTAACCTCAATTGCCTAGCCATGACTGATCTTCTGCTTTCAAATCAATACTTAATATCAATTCTAAGAAAGAAGATAAGTTTGTTTTTCTTTTTTTTTAACCTTCAACTTTTGCCTTAGAATCATTAGTCTATTGGTTCCAAGGAAGAATAGGGATAAGGGCTAGGCAATAGGGGTTGAGTGACTTGCCCAGGGTCACTCAGATAGGAAGTGTCTGAGACCAAATTTGAACCCAGGACCTCCCATCTCTAGGCTGACTCTCCATCCACTGAGCCACCAAGCTGCCCCCTCCCTTCCTTTTTAAAAATAGAAAACTCTTATCTTGCAACCTAGAATCAATAACTCTGGAACAGTCTCTCACTCACTTCCATGTTTTGGTGTCTCCAGGTCAACTGAGAGGAGCAGAACTTTCTGAGGCTGGAACCACCTACCATGGCTGAGTCCCCCACAGATGAGCAGCTGGAATCTGTTCTTGATGCCACAGTGCCGAGGAGTATAAATTTCAGTTCATATCCTCTGGCTGAGGCATATCGAAAATTTGTCTTAGACTACAGGATAACAATCCCCTCTCTGGTCATTGCCCTGGTCGGGCTGGTGGGGAACAGCATCGTCCTGTGGCTGCTGGGCTTCCGCACCCGGAGGAGCCCCTTCTCTGTCTACATCCTCAACCTGGCCGCGGCCGATGCCCTCTTCCTTGGCAACTACTTTGGGATATGCATGTGGGCAATTGTTGGAGATTTCGATGCTGCTGTGCTGGAGCTGCTATTGGTCTGCATCCTATACATACCCTACTATGTGGGTCTGAGCCTGCTGGCTGCGATCAGCACCGAGCGCTGTCTCTCTGTGCTCTTCCCCCTCTGGTACAGATGTCACCGGCCCAAGCACACGTCTGTGGCTGTGTGCGCCATTCTGTGGGCTCTGCAGGGCCTGTTCTGGGGAGCACCTGTGGCTCTTTATTCCTTTGATAATGACCACGTCTTCGATTATCTCTACGTCCTTCTGTACTTTGTCAGGTTCTGCTGGTTCTCCCTCCTCACCCCTGTGCTGGGCGTGTCCAGCCTGACGCTTGTGCTGAGGGTCCAGTGCAGCTCCCAGCGCAGGCGCCCTCCCAGGCTCTACCTCCTGGTGCTGCTCACAGTCCTCGTGTTCCTGCTCTGCGGCCTGCCCTGGGGGATTGCTGATGCAGTTCAGCTTTTTAGCGGCTCCTCTTTAATGCCTTATTGGCTCTCGAGGCTCCTGGCCTGTGTGAACAGCAGCGCAAACCCTTTCATTTACTTCTTCTTGGGCAGCCAGTGGCGTAGAAGAGGGAGGGAGCCGCTCAGGGTGGTCCTGCAGAGGGCCCTGGGGGAGGAGCAGGTGGGAGGGGATGGGGGGAGGGGCACGTCCCACCCCAACACTCTGCATGAATTATCCTGAGGATGAGAACAAGATGCTCAGACAAGGGAGCCCATGCAATGACCAGCCTTCCTCCACCCCTGCTGACTTTGCCTTTCTAGGAGAGGAGACAAGATCCCGGCCTCTCTAGGTCAAGGTTGGGGCTCAGGATCCTCTCTGGTTCTATCTGTTTCTCTCCCTGTCTCAGTGTTTCTTTGTCTCTGACTGCCTCTGTTCCAATCATTCACTCTTCATGACTCAGTTCCTGATGAGGTCCCTATATGAGGGGGGGTGGATTGTAGGGGTGTCACATGACTGAGGGAACCTCATTGAGGTCAAAACAAGGGAAAGGATGATCCATCGCACACACAAATTCCGAACACCCATATATAAACAGAACACAGAAAAACCCACATGAATGTATATAAGTCAATACATATGAGTACACACACACACATGTGCACTGAATCGTAACCTCTTCTGGAACATGCAGAGTGTACAATCCATTTCACATTGGGATCCTCCAGGGACAATGACCTCACACTCTTCTCTGGGTTTCAGGCCCATATTGACCTCATGGAGGCAGGGCAGCCTCAGCTTCTCTAATTGTTGCTCATGTCCTGGCATGTCATGAGCATTACATGAAGGAAATCTAATTAAGCCTCCTCTCATTTGTATTAGCTTAAGAATCCTCTTCATGTGATACCTTTAACTGTGTGAATTATAGCCAGAACATGGACTCAGATAGCAGTCTGTGCATGCAGTGAGATTAAGAGTGTAGAACCAGACTAGGAGCCGATTAACAATCATGTGTGTGGCTATATTATTCCAAAATGTGTGATTGTGCATTATAATATTCTTTATATTAAATTGATTCATAGAAAAAGGACTCAGAGCCCAGAAAGGTCTCAAAAGATATTAAGGGCATTGAGAATGTCTCAGAAATGAGGTTTGGAGCTGTCCTATTATGACATATGGCTATGGCAAATATTAGTAATATGGAAATAGATTTTGATCAATGACACATGTAAAACCCAGTGGAATTGCTCATTGGCTTCACAAGGAGGGAAGGGAAAGAACATGAATCTTGTCAACATGGGAAAGTATTCTAAATTAATTAATTAAATAAATTTTTAAAAGAATAGATATGAAACTATAAAAGTATGTATTTTACAACATGGGATCTCAGCTCCTACTCAGGGCATGTATAGACCTCTGTAAAGGGTGAAATTATGGCTGAGACTGAATATATAATTATTTTTGGTTGCCAAGGATTTTATTTATAAAAATCCTAATGAAAAAAAATAAAATACCCAAGTCAGCTGCCAAATTTTATGGTGATTTAATTGATATAGTAGAGAAAATTAAGAAGGGAGAAGGAAAGGGTGAAGTATTCTCCCCCCCACACCTGGCTAACACCAGGCAGGAAGATTAGAAGATCTAGAAAGTAAGGGTTTGGAATGTGAAGGAGGAAGGAATCAACCTGAACTCCAAAAGGGGCTCAGCTGAGATGCCTTAACCTGAATCAGGTCAAGGACAAAACTCACCACCAAAACCCAGACAAATAACTTCCACCACTCCCAAGATGTTGGAACACCTAGCATGCTGCCAGCCAGAGTCACCTCTCCAGGGAAAGATGAAGAGACAGGAAGTGATGTGCCTTATATAGACAGTTTTACATCACTTTCCTGTGTCTCATCTGTACCAATGAGGACTTAGCTTGACTTAGGACCGCCCAGAGGTCTGTCCTTTCTTCTGCACATGTCTGTTGAAGGCCATCTCCTCAGATAATTAAATCTTGAGTGTGATGCAGATCTTCAAAATCTTGTTAAAGTGAGTAGGATGGAGAAATGTGGACTTCCCAAGACCTGATTCTGTTATTCCAAGTATCTCCATTGTTACTGATCAGGAAATAGCTAAATCAAACCTTCTAAAGAATGGTCTGATTAGGATTGATTAGTTTTAAAAATTACAATCTTCCCCCAAAACCAATGTTTTGCTGGGTGCATTGACAAAAGCCAATTAGGGGGCAGTCCCCTTTGGCATAAGAGTGTACATTCAAAATAAATGTTCAATCAACCATCAGTTCAATCAACCACACCCCAAGGTTCATTTTTTATCTTGATGTATTGTAGGTTTTCTGGCATCTTTCTGCAACAGTTCATTCTCTGGATTTAGGAGTTAGCAAGCTTCTTCTTTGAAGATCTTTCTCGAACAAAAAAGATCAAAATCTTGGATTTTTATTAAAATAAAATCCCCCCTGAAATGGGTGTTAAAAACATCCAGTTCAGCTCAGGATGCATTGTTGAGTTATGGGGGTGTATGAGTCAATTATTAAAAGAATTCAAAAACAAATAAAAACAAAACAAAAAATATATTATAAAGGGGAAAATATGGAAGAAAGTTAATCTTTTGGAAGAAAGGAAAAAATTTTAAATCAGAATCAAAATACTAAAATCTATATAAAATGTTGAATAAGCAAGAATAAATTCATAATAAGCCCTTGTACAGGTGCAATTTAAAGTAATTTCTATCCCACAAGTCTGTAGGACAGAATGCAGTAATATTTCACTTACACATTTGCAGCCAATACTACAGGAAATTGCCATACTATAAGAAGGAAAGGAACTAGAATAGTATTTTGATAGGGAAGCGTCATTCCCTGGTCTGACTTTTTTCATTCTCGGGGATATAGGGAGCCAGCATTATAGTCAAATTTTGGTGCTTGTCTGAGTACTTCACAAAGAGTGTAGATACAAGGAAGTCCTACAATTTAACGTATGTCAAGTGTTGCAACCTCAAGTCCACATTAGTATTTCCTGTGTGCTCTTTTTGACACTATTCACATTAAGTCTCTGCTCCTTGTTTTTATCCCATTTCCTGGAATCAGACAAAAAAATCAATCACAGCCCCATAACAATTTATCAATAAATGGCAGGTTCCCACAGTTTAAAGCTTTTGGGTATGCATTGATATTATAACAAGTATATATGTATATATATATATATATATACGTATATATGTATATATATATATACATATATATTAAACTTATATTACTGCAGAGAGAGAGAAAAAATTTAACTGCATCTAGTATAAGAAATGAGGGGGGGAATCAAATATTCTAATCAAAATAAAATAAAAGCAAAAAAAGGAAAAAATCAGGAATTTAATGTGTTCTCTAAAAACAGTATCCACTTGTCAATGGATTATTATCTCCAATTCATGTGATAGGATAGAGTCAATCAGTCTCAACAGAAGATGCTCTCTTTACATGTGATCAGTGAATCCAAGAGTCCTTTTCTCCAACCTTTATAGATGCTGGAGTAGTTAACAATATTTGGAATGGTCCTTCCCAGGAAGGCTGAGTTGCTTCAGGATGCTGGAAATTCTTATTATACACCTTGTCTCCTGGGTTCAGGTCGTGAACTGAAAAGTCTGGTGGTCCGAATTGTACTGCAGTTCTGGATTCATGGAGTTCACGCAGTTTATGCTATAATTCCTGTATATAGGAAGTAATAGTAGTATCTCCCCCTAATAATGATGTATATGCTGGGGAGAAAGGCTTAGCCTGTATAGGTGGATGTCCAAAAAGCATCTCAAAGGGTGAGATGTGTAAGTCTCCTCTCTGCCTGCTTCTAAGATAAAATAGGGCCAGAGGGAGAATTTCAGGCCATTTTAAATGGGTCTCAGTGCATAATTTGCCAATCATAGTTTTAAGTTCTTTATTCATCCTTTCAACTTGGCCTGAGCTCTGGGGGTGATATGGAACATGGAATTTGGGAGTTATCCCCAAGCAAGAATATATTTGATTTAAGACAGAATCAGCAAAATGACTTCCTCTCTGAATCAATATGTGCTGGCAGGCCAAAGTGAGGAATAATTTCTTTTAAAAGCACCTTAGCAACAAAAGTCACTGTGGCTCAGATCACAGGAAATGCTTCCGGCCATCTGGTCAGTTGATCTACTATGACTAGACAAAATTCATAATGTCCAGCCTTTGCCATTGTTATGAAATCTATCTGTAGGTGCTCAAAAGGTGTGTAAGCCAGAGGACTCCCACCAAAGGCTTTTCCACAAAAGGCATGTTGGTTATATGCCTGGCAGGTAGAATAGGCTGAACACACTTTAGAGGCTATGGTAGTTATACCAGGGGATATCCATACTCTCTTGACAGAGTCCACGATGCCCTGGGTACCAAAGTGACCATTTTTATGAATAGGTTGGCAATTTGGTGATAGATACTTCTAGGGAGCAGGGGTTTCCTTTCAGATGACACCCACACTCCATTAATCTGTTTTGCTTTGAATTTTTGTTTCCATTTTTCCACTTCTTTTTCATTATAGGAATGTGATAAACATCAGTGGTTGTTAATGTTAAAATTAATTCAGGCCCTTCTATAGCTGCTAGCTTTGCAGCAATATCTGTTCAATCATTTCCTCTAGAGACAGGGTCAGTGCTACTTGTATGGGCAGAGCAATGAACTACAGTTAGGCTTCAGGCAGTTTGAGAACAGAAAGAACTTCATTAATAATTTCTGCATTAGCTATGGATTTTCCAGCTGAGGTTAAAACTCCTCTCTGGAGGCATAGCATCCCGACTGAGTGACAAATGCCAAAAGCATATCTAGAATCCATATAAATTGCTGCCTTTTTACCTTTGGCAATTATACAGGCATGTCTCAGAGCTATGAGTTCTGCCCCTTGAGCTCTAATATTAGAGGGCAGCGAAGCTGACCACTCAGTGGCAAATTCTGTGACTACAGCAGCTCCAATGTAGTGTATGCCATCTCTCATAAAAGAAGAACCATAAGTAAATAAGACCAGTTCTGAGTTGTTTAAGGGAGTGTCCAAGAGATCATCTCAAGGCTTTTCTGCCACATAGTGTTTCACAGCTATGTAATGGTTCTCCTAATGTTGGTAAATCTGGAAGCAAGGTGGCAGGGTTAAGAGTTGAACAGCCCTTCAAGGTAATGTTTTCATTGTTTAACAAGGTTATTTCATACCTTGTAATTCACTGATCAGAAAATGCCTGTGTTCTATGTCTTAGCAACAATGCTTCTACCTCACATGGGCACATCATTGTTAATTGGCATCCCAATACTAGATCAACAGTTTTTGTCACTAGTAGGGCTGTAGCAGTTACTCTTCTAAGACATAGTGGTGCTCCTGATGCTACTGGGTCCAATTCGGCAGAATAATAAGCAATTGGGTGTTGAAAAGGCCCCAAAGTCTGAGTTAAAACACCTGAAGCTACAACTCTTTGCTCATGTACATACAAAGTATCAGACCATTCTTTTTTTTTTTCACTTTAAACATTAATTTATTTGGTCATTTCCAAACATTATTCATTGGAAACAAAGATCATTCTCTTTTCCTCCCCCAGCCCCCTTCACACCACCTCTCCCATAGCCGATGCACTATTCCACTGGGTATCACATTTATTCTTGGTTCGAACCCATTTCCATGTTGTTGGTATTTGCATTAGAGTGTTCATTTAGAGTCTCTCCTCAGTCATATCCCCTCCACCCCTGTAGTCAAGCAGTTGCTTTTCATCGGTGTTTTTACTCCTATAGTTTATCCTCTGCTTGTGGATAATGTTTTTTAGATCACTGCAGATTGTTCAGGGACATTACACCGCCACTAATGGAGAAGTCCATTATCTTTGATTGTACCACAGTGTATCAGTCTCTGTGTATAATGTTTTCCTGGTTCTGCTCCTTTCTCTCTGCATCACTTCTTGGAGGTCGTTCCAGTCTCCATGGAATTCCTCCACATTATTATTCCTTTTTGCACAATAGTATTCCATCACCAACAGATACCACAATTTGTTTAGCCATTCCCCAATTGAACGGCATCCCCTCATTTTCCAATTTTTGGCCACCACAAAGAGTGCAGCTACGAATATTCTACAAGTCTTTTTACATATTGTCTCTTTGGGGGTATAAATCCAGCAGTGCTATAGCTGGATCAAAGGGCAGACAGTCTCTTATCGCCCTTTGGGCATAGTTCCAAATTGCCCTCCAAAATGGTTGGATCAATTTCCAACTCCACCAGCAATGAATTAATATCCCTATTTTGCCACATCCCCTCCAGCATTCATTACTTTCCTTTGCTGTCATGTTAGCCAATCTGCTAGGTGTGAGGTGATACCTCAGGGTTATTTTGATTTGCATCTCTCTGGTTATAAGAGATTTAGAACACTTTTTCGTGTGCTTATTAATAGTTTTGATTTCTTTGGCTTAGAACTGCCTGTTCATGTCCCTTGCCCATTTATCAATTGGAGAATGGATTGATTTTTTGTACAATTGCTGTAGCTCTTTGTAAATTTGAGTAATTAAACCTTTGTCAGAGGTTTTTATGAAGATTGTTTCCCAATTTGTTGCTTAAAGACATGTTGTTTGCAATATAATGTACCCTTTAAGACAATAATCATAATTACATTTTGGATAGTAATACCCTTTTGTGCTACAAGTGGACAGCATTTATTATACTGTCATAACATTCCCAATTGTACCCTTTGATATTTGATCAAATTTGGCTAACATGGAACAATCCCAATATAATGATTGTCAGGTACACATTGTATCAATACCATTCAAAATTTTCAGGCATGTAATAAAGTTAGATCTTTTAACAAATACCCATATATTCATAGAACAGAATATCTGTCCATGACTTAGTGATACTCTTCTGCATGTACATTGTTTTTCATTCAAGTACATTTGTGTGGATAGTGTGTTAAATCTGCCTATGGGGCAGTGTCATTGCCTTTACAGTTCATGTGCTGCTTTTCAGGTGTCCTGTGCCAGACACCTCTGCCATCTGTCCTCCTTCTGGGCAGATTTTCTTGCCATCCGAAGCTCTTGGTCATCTTCCATGGACTTCATGTATCTGAGAAAAGAAACAGAAAACCTCGACCCCAAATGAAAGCCTCATTGGGTCTCAGAGAGTTAGAAAGTGACAGAACATATATACTTTCAGTTTTTGAACCTTGGGGCTCATTAATTCCCTTGAGCTCTATTTACCATAGATTGCATGTAAGCCATGAGCTATGCAATTCAGCCCTTGCATTGCTGTTAAAAGCCCTGTTATTCCAAGCTGTTTGGAATAGACAGTAGTGCACAGTTATTTATAAAATCTGTAATCACTTTGCTCACTTCTTCATGTGAGTTTGAACCCATAAACCAGGAGAGTAAGTATCTCCCATCACTTTTCACAGTTCAACCTTTATGCCAGGAGCATGCTGAAATGCATCCTTTGCTCCAGAATATACAGTGGATATCTATCAGGGGTGAAATTAATCCACAACAGTTTGCATTGATAAGCAATATCACATGCTTGTACAGGATTGTAAACCTTAAAATTTCTTAGACTTATAAATGTTGGAAATTTTACCATTGGGAAATTTCATACTTGAAAAATTTCCTATTGATAATGGGAACTCTATTGGAATGTGAACCCCATTGGCATGGGAGGTTCTTCCTCCTCCCTTCTTAAGATTACTTTAGGACAGAAACCTTTTGCTGAACAATGGAAAGGGCTTTGACCTATGCTTAAGCATAGAACAGGAAGTTCTTTGAGTCATGATTGATTTTAGAATTGATACAATAGAGATACTTGGAATGACAGAACCAGGTCTTGGAAAATACAATTTCCACCCCACTCAGTCCTAACAGGATTTAGGAAGGGCTGCAGCATAGATCAAAATTTAATTATTTGAGAATATGACCTTCAACATGTAAACCTCAAATTTCCTTAGACTTATAAATGTTGGAAATTTCACCATTGGGATATTTCATACTTGGAAAATTTCTTACTGATAGTCTATTTAAAGTGATTCCCTTGTTACAAACAGACATGTGCAAAGCCACAGACCTCTGGGCGGTCCTGGATTAAGGTAGAGCCACCATTGGCACAGGGAAGACATGGACAGTGATTGGTAGATGTGAGAACTGAGGGGAGGGAACTTGGATGGTTTCCTTAAAGATAGCGGGGTCTGAGGACTAGAGGTGGTTGGTTGGAGAGGTTTTTGCTCTGAGAGGTGGTGCTTTGAGAAGTTTGCTCTGAAGGAAGCTGGAGGTGGAGGCCCCTGAGACTGTTTCTCCATTTTGGTCACGTGAGTGATAGGGACTGATCTCTTTTCTTTGCCTCAGCTATCTAAGGGCTTGGACCTTTGGCCCAGCCTAAGCAGAAGGGGTATTTAAGCCCTATGCCCTTCTCTCCCCTTTCTTTCTTTCTTTCTTTCTTTCTCTCTCTCTCTCTCTCTCTCTCTCTCTCTCTCTCTCTCTCTCTCTCTCTCTCTCTCTCTCTCTCTCCCTCTCTTTATCTCTAATACCTTTCTTCCTCCTGTTTGTAATTAAACTCCATAAAGGTTGACTGCTGACTTGAGTTTTCATTTAGGAATTACATAGCTGAATTCCTTGGCGACCTTAAATTAATATATATCAGTCTTTTAAAGTGATTTCCTTGTCACAGGATATAGATGTACAATAGATCTGGCCCTCTGCTAGAGCAGAGAATGCTAGCAGCTGTTTGCTCAAAACAGCAGTTTTTACTTTTGACTTTGCAAAACAGCATGTATAGATGCTTGAATATTTGCTTTTTCAAACCCATAATCATAAAAATATCATACTATAAATCACTTATGATTTGACCCATGTGTGCTGGGATCTTGGACCTTTGTCTGCCTGCACACAATTTTTGCTTTTTGAAAAATTTCCCATTGTGCAGTTATTAAAATTATAGCATTGTCTTATGCTGTAAAAGTATGCACAGAATTATCAAACCGTTGCACAGGAGTTGTTTTTGAACTACTGCAATTAACTTCATAACTGAAAAGATCTTGATACTGTGACTAAAATCATTACTTTCATCTGCTAATTCTGCAAATCTTCACTGCAGCAATAAATCAAATTGTGCCAGTAACCTTTGAATTTGCATTATTATCATAGGTCTCTTTTCAATATCATGATCAGCTTCAATATCTGTAATTTGAATAAATGATAGTATTGCCTCTTTCAAATCCTTAATAAATCACTGTACTGAGGAACAGATTCCTTGATAACTTTAATAATTAACCACTGGTAAACAGATTGAATCCTTCTAACCATGCTTTTACTCTGCTGAGCATGTGTCTTATTTTTCCATAGTAAAAGCTATTCTAGTTATAAATCATTTGCTGTCTGGATACAGGTATATTAATATGCCTCATAAAAAGTTTCTGAACTGCATACAGGCTGTTTAAATAATCTCTGTTCAATATTGTTGCTTTTATTTCCTGCTTAGAAAAGTGTTAATAATTCCTCCATAGTTAAAATTAGAAAGCCTTAGAAATTCCTTTAAATCATATTCCAATTCATGCTCATTATATCTTAGTATTAAATTTTCCTTCTAGCCAATTACAACATTAGTGATAAAACTTGGAACCTCAGTTGCTATGATGCTATCTTCCACGTGGCTCAAGCCATGTGGAAGATAGAGGGAAAAAATTCAAGCAGCTTCAGATTTAAGCCCAAACCTTAAAAATTTTCTGTTTGCACCTTAATTACCTCGTGATTTATACCAAAATTTCTCTACAGATAAAACATTTCTAGTCCTGATATTCTGTGGCATATAGCAAAATCAGAGAAAGATCATTAATTCTCTTTCTTAACTTCCTCTATGAAGAAATATAAGCAGACATTCCTTTATAATTTTGCCTGTATCCAACCCAAATTAAAACGATTCAAATTCCCAGATCTCACCTCACTGTGCTTCTTATCATTTGCAATCACCCAGGTAAAGCCTGTATTTACCTGGCCGGAACTCAAACAAAAGAATTCCGAGGATCTTTTTCAAATACTAAATGAGTATAGAGGCTTTTTTTTTAATCTTCTGCCTTTGGTTACAGAATCGCAATATCTTTTTACAACCCAGGCTGTTCTGAATTTAACCTAATTCAGGATTATTACCTTGATTCATTAATTTTGCTGAGACCTACGGTTTTATTAGAAAAAGTTTTTTTTATCCCTTTTGCCAAATGATTCTGATCCTTTAAGTGCCCTGCTTTGAGTCAAAGCAACCACTTCCTGCTAAGCCTTTCAAATGCATCCCAGTCAGACCTCTCCTGAAAAGGCTCAGGAATCTGCCTGTGAAGATTAGCTTGCTCCTTGCTTCTTTTCTCTAGTTTTTCCCACTTGGGCTACACTGCCTGTTTTTCCATATGAATAGCAGCCTGGCTCTCCGAGGTTTTGTCTTAGGAACCAGTAAATCTGACTTTGCACTTTCCTGATGAAATCTTAACTTCTGCTTTTTCTTTTCCCAGTTGCTCCTTTCGAAATTCACTATGCTCTAGCAACTGTCTGTTTAAGACTGAGATTTCCCAAGTTACCAATCGCCCCTGGTGAGGGTTTTTCTAGGTCAGATTTTTTTATCTCCCCCTCCCCCTCTGACAGCTCCTCAGGTGTTTCTTAACCTCCGGAGATCCAGGTCAGGGAGAGGCGACCACGGCATAGCATTGTACCAGCAGGCCCAGGTGGGGGATGGGAAATGGCACTCCCCCACAGAGATAGTTTGAGAATCATGCTCTGACTGACCATGTGCTTTCCTCATCCTGATCCAATCTTAGTCTCAGGCAGTTAAGCTCTTGAGACTTCCCTTCCTCCCCCATCAAGCAACGACATTAAGAGTCGAGCAGGGTTTAGAGGAGTGACCCACCTCGAGCAGAGGAAGATTTACCGTTCTTGGCCAAGAGAACTGGAAAACTCCCTCACACTGCCGCCACCACCAGCCTTCCTTTTGTGCCCTCACGTGAATGGACGCGTCCTCTCACCAGCTGTGCGAAATAAAAGGGTTGAATGCCACTAGAAAGTGCCAGGTGAGTCCTGGTCATGTTGAGGCGCCATATAAAGCTTCCTCAGAGGGGAGAGAAGCTTTAAGGTAGGAAGATAGAGACAGGATAGAAGTTTTAAATACCATGAGGGGGATGATGGAGTCAAATTAGAGATATGAGGTGGCAGGAATGAGTCTTTATTAATTTTCCATAAGCCACAGCCAAGCTTTGATCAAAGGACCACTTCAAAGGCTTTTACCAGTCCAGAGATCCACATTTAATACCACACAGGTCGGAGGGATGAAAGAGAGATAGAGAAGATTTAAAGATGGAGCTTGGCCAGCCATCAGCTCCTGAAAGAGAGAGAGAGAGGCGGAGTTTGCTGGGCCAAATATAGTCTTTGATATGCAAATATACACAGTACATAGGGATGATTCTCATTGGTTAATGACAAGGTATAGGTGTGGTTTCCCTTAACCAGGTGAGCACAAAGAAACCTGTGTTCCCGCCTAACCTGGGGGAAGCTGGGGTCAAGGGTCAGAGGCTTTCCCAACTGTTCCCCTTGCCCATAGCTAGGGGTGGACTGCTACAAAAACTTTTTAATTTGATATATTCCAGATTATTTATTTTGCATTTTCTGACTCTTTCTAAGTCTTGCTTGGTTTTAAAGCCTCTCCCTTCCCAAAGGTCTGACATGTATACTATTCTGTGTTCGCCTAATTTTCTTATAGTTTCTTTCTTTATGTTCAAGTCATTCACCCATTTTGAATTTATCTTGGTGTAGGGTGTGAGGTGTTGATCTAAACCTAATCTTTCCCACACTGTCCTCCAATTTTCCAAGCAGTTTTCATGAAATAATGGATTTTTTTTCCCAAAAGCTGGGATCTTTGGGTTTGTCATATACTGTCTTGCTGAGGTCACTTACCCCGAGTCTATTCCACTGATCCTCCTTTCTGTCTCTTAGCCAGTACCAAATTGTTTTCATGACCACTGCTTTATAATATAGTCTGAGATCTGGGACTGCAAGGCCCCCTTCCTTTGTATTTTTTTTTTCATTATTTCCCTGGATATCCTTGATCCTTTGTTCTTCCAAATGAACTTTGTTATGGTTTTTTCTAGATCAGCAAAAAAATTTTTTGGAAGTTCCATGGGTATGGCACTAAATAGATAGATGAGTTTGGGTAGGATGGTCATTTTAATTATATTGGCTTGTCCTACCCATGAGCAGTTAATGTTTTTCCAATTGCTCAAGTCTAGTTTTAGTTGTGTGGAGAGTGTTTTGTAGTTGTGTTCATAAAGTTCCTGTGTTTGTCACGGGAGATAGATTCCTAAGTATTTTATTTTGTCTAAGGTGATTTTGAATTGGATTTCTCTTTCTAGTTCTTGCAGCTGAGCTGTGTTGGAAATATATAGAAATGCTGATAACTTATGTGGGTTTATTTTGTATCCTGCAACTTTGCTAAAGTTGCTGGTTATTTCTGCTAGCTTTTTAGTTGAATCTCTAGGATTCTTTAAGTAGACCATCATGTCATCCGCAAAGAGTGATAACTTGGTCTCCTCATTGCCAATTTTAATGCCTTCAATTTCTTTTTCTTCTCTAATTGCTACTGCTAGTGTTTCTAGTACAATGTCAAATAATAGAGGCGATAATGGGCATCCTTGTTTCACTCCTGAACTTATTGGGAATGCATCTAGTTTATCCCCATTGCAGATGATATTAGCTGATGGTTTTAGATATATACTGTTTATTATTTTAGGAATGACCCTTCTATTCCTATGCTATCTAGTCTTTTTAATATGAATGGGTGTTGTATTTTATCAAAGGCTTTTTCTGTGTCTATTGAAATAATCATGTCATTTTTGTTGATTTGCTTGTTTATGTGGTCAATTATGTGGATGGTTTTCCTAATATTGAACCAGCCCTGCATCCCTGGTATAAATCCTACTTGATCATGGTGAATGATCCTTCTGATCACTTGCTGGAGTCTTTTTGTAGGTATCCTGTTTAAGATTTTTGCATCTATATTCATTAGGGAGATTGGTCTATAATTTTCTTTCTTTGTTTTTGGCCTGCCTGGCTTTGGAATTAGTACCATGTTTGTGTCATAAAAAGAGTTTGGTAGAACTCCCTCTATGCTTATTATGTCAAATAGTTTGTATAGTATTGGGGCTAGTTGTTCTTTGAATGTTTCATAGAATTCACTGGTGAATCCATCAGGCCCTGGGGATTTTTTCTTAGGAAGTTCTCTTATGGCCTGTTGGATTTCTGCTTCTGATATGGGATTATTTAAGAAATCTATTTCTTCTTCTGTTAGTCTAGGCAATTTATATTTTTGTAGATATTCATCCATATCACCTAGGTTGGTATATTTATTGCCATATAGTTGGGCAATGTAGTTTTTAATGATTGCCTTAATTTCCTCTTTGTTGGAGGTGAGGTCCCCCTTTTCATCCTTGATGCTGTTAATTTGCTTTTCTTCTTTCCTTTTTTAAATTAGATTGACCAGTACTTTGTCTATTTTGTCTATTTTTTCAAAGTACCAGCTTCTGGTCTTGTTTATTAGCTCAATAGTTCTATCACTTTCAATTTTATTAATTTCTCCATTAATTTTTAGGATCTCTAGTTTGGTTTTCTTTTGGGGGTTGTTAATTTGTTCGTTCTCAAGTTTTTTTATTTGCATTTCCAATTCATTGATCTCTGCTCTCCCTAGTTTGTTAATATATGCACTCAGGGATATGAATTTTCCTCTGATTACTGTTTTGGCTGTATCCCATAAGGCTTGAAAGGATGTCTCACCATTGTCATTTTCCTCAATGAAACTATAATTGTTTCTATGATTTCTTCTCTAACTAACCGATTTGGGAGTACCATATTATTTAATTTCCAATTAATTTTTGATTTGGCTCTCCATGTACCCTTTCTGATCAATATTTTTATTGCTTTATGATCTGAAAAGATTGCATTTATTATTTCTGCTTTTCTGCATTTGAGTGCCATATTTCTGTGACCTAGTATATGATCTATTTTTGTGAATGTGCCATTTGGTGCTGAGAAGGTGTATTCCTTTTTGTCCCTATTTATTTTTCTCCATATGTCTATTAACTCTAATTTTTCTAAGATTTCATTCACCTCTTTTACCTCTTTCTTATTTATTTTTTGGTTTATCTAAATTTGATAGTGGTTGGTTCAAGTGTCCCACTAATATGGTTTTACTGTCTATTTCCTCCTTCAATTCTCCTAGTTTCTCCATTAAAAATTTGGGTGCTATATTATTTGGTGCATACATGTTGATTAGTGATATTTCCTCATTGTCTATACTCCCTTTTAACAGAATATATTTACCTTCCCTATCTCTTTTGATCAGGTCTATTTTTGCTTTGGCTTTGTCAGATATCATGATTGCAACTCCTGCCTTCTTTCTATCAGTTGAGGCCCAAAAGGTCTTATTCCATCCTTTAATTCTAACCTTGTGAGTATCAACCCGCCTCATATGTGTTTCTTGAAGACAACAAATGGTAGGGTTTTGAGTTCTAATCCAATCTGCTATTTTTCTACGTTTTAGGGGAGAGTTCATCCCATTAACGTTCAAAGTTATGATTGTCACTTGTGGATTCCCTGGCATTTTGATATCTTCCCCTAATTTTGACCTTTCTTCTTTAGCTATATCCTTTTGAACCAATGAGTTACCTTAGGTCCATCCCCCTAGTCCCCTCCGTTGATATGCTTCCCTTTCTAGCCCCTCCCTTTTTATGCTCCCTTCCCCTCCCCCCTCTCCTTCCCTCCCTTTTTATACTCCCTCCCCCCTTCCCCTCCTTGATTTTCCTTTCTTTCTTACCCTGTTGGATAATATAGAATTTAGGATCCCACTGGATCTAGATGTTCTTCCCTCTCAGATTTGACTTCCCTGAGAGTCAGGTTTAAGTAATTCTACTTCACGCTCTCTTCCTCTCCTTCTCATATGAAAGTTCTTCCCCTCCTCTTCCCATGTGTATCTTTGAATGGGAAATATTATTCTATTTAGTCCCCCCATATTTCTTGAAGTAAATGTTAGTATTATCGATGATTCCCCCCCTCCCTTTTTCTTTCTTTGCCCCCCCCTTCACCAAATCTTCTTGATGCCCCAATCTTTCCCTATGCATGATTCTTCTAACTACTCTTATGATGCATACAATTTTTGAGAGTTACACAATACATTTTCCCCACATATTAATATATATATAATGTGATATAAATGTAGTCCTTATAGAAGAGAGTTTGACTTAAAGAAAAAGATAAGATTTATCTCCTTTTCCCTTTTTTTCATATTTACCTTTTCATGTTTCTCTTGCTTTCTGTGATTGGATGTCAAATTTTCCACTAAGTTCTGGTCTTTTCTTAGCAAATGCTTGGAAATCTTCTATTTTGTTGAATGTCCATACTTTCCCCTGGAAGTATATAGTCAGTTTTGATGGATAGTTGATTCTTGGTTGGAGACCCAGCTCTCTTGCCTTTCTAAATATCGTGTTCCATGCTTTGCAGTCTCTTAGTGTGTTAGCCGCTAAGTCGTGTGTGATCCTTATGGGAGACCCCTATATCTGAAGGTCCTCTTCTTGACTTCTTGTAGGATTTTCTCCTTTTCTTGGAAGCTCTTGAATTTGGTGATTACATTCCTGTGGGTTGTCTTTTGGGGGTTTAGTATAGGGGGTTTTCTATGAACCCTTTCTATTTCTATTTTGCCCCCTTGCTCCAGAACATGTGAGCAATTCTCTTTTATAATCTCCTGTAGAATAGCATCGAGGCTTTTGTTTATCTCTGGTTTTTCGGGGAGACCAATAATTCTGAGGTTGTCTCTTCTTCCTCTGTTTTCCAAGTCTGTGACCTTTTCAGTGAGATATTTCATGTTTTCTTCTAATTCATTAATTTTTTGGCTTTGCTTTATTGATTCTTGCTGTTTTGTAATCTCGCTGTCTTCCATTTGCTTAATTCTGGTCGTTAGGGGCTGATTTTGCTTTTCAGCTTTGTCTTCCCTTCTATTAGATGCTTCCAGCTCCTTCTCCAATTGTGAAGTCTTGTCTATCTGACTGCTCATCTCTTTCTCCCATTTTTTTCCCAAAATGTTTCCATCTTTTGGGTAAGCTCCAATTTGAGATCTTCCAGAGCTTGTGGATAGTTTCCATTTTGGGAGGCATGTTCTGATTTTGTTTGGATTTCATCCTCATTCTCTTCTTTTCCTTGGGTACTCCCTCCATAAAAGTTTTCAATAGTCACTCCCCCCCCCCCTTTCTTTTTGGAGGCTTGATTTTGGGACATGTGAGCCATCCTTTTGGTGGTTTTATTCCACTTTCTTTTTTTGGTGTGGGGTCTGGGTGATATGGGTGGGTTTTCTGTGAATATAGGTTGCCTCAGACTAGTTCTTCCCAGCCTCCGAGGTTTCTTAGAGCACGGGCCCCTGTGTTCAGCCCAACTGCCCAGGCGATCAGCGCAGCCCGCCCAGGCGATCAGAGCAGCCCACCCAGGCGATCAGCCCAGCCTGCCCAGGTGTTCAGTTCCACCCAGGTGCTCAGCGCAACCTCCCCGGAGTTCAGTTCCTCAGCCCCCTGTGCTCAGGGCAGGATTCTCCCATGAAACCACCCTGAGAGATCATTTCCTTACAGTCTTTAGATCCCAAGGACCCTGGTGTGCCCCCCCAGACAGAGACAATCTTCACTCACTCGCTGACCCAGTGAGTGCTCTGATAGCTTACTCTGGTTTGGTTAGGGGAGGGGACAGCTCAGTTCAAGTTTTTGTGTGAGCTTTTCCTCCTCCTTATAGTGTGGAAATGTTCAAACCCCATGTACCTTCATTTCTGTGGGGTACTGGAGAGCCCCTCCGTTCTTCTAAAGGTGATTTTTATGCTCTTTTGAGGTAATCTATTTCTTTTGGTGCCGGGGAGGGGAAGCAAGTTGTGTCTAGATTGCAGCCATGTTTACCCGGAAGTCCAGACCATTCTTTAGAAGATTTGATTTGCCTATTTCCCTATCAGTAACAATGGAGATACTTGGAATAACAGAATCAGGTCTTGGGAAGTCCACTTTTCTCTACCCTACTCAGTTTAACAAGATTTTGAAGGTCTGCATCCCACTCAAGTTTTAATTATCTGAGGAGATGGCCTTCAACAGACATGTGCAGAAAAAAGGACAGACCTCTGAGCTGTCCTAAGTCAGGCTAAATCCTCAGTGGTACAGATGAGATGCAGGAAAGGTATGTAAAACTATCTATATAAGGCACATCACTTCCTGTCTCTTCCCCTTTCCCTGGAGAGGCGACTCTAGCTGGCAGTGTGCTAGGCGCTCCTACTCAGGGCATCTATAGACCTCTGTAAAGGGTGAAATTATGGCTGAGACTGAATGTATAATTATTTTTGGTCACCAAGGATTTTATTTATAAAAATCCTAATTAAAAAAAAACAAATAATAAAATACCCAAGTCAGCTGCCAAATTTTATGGTGATTTAATTGAAATAGGGCACCCTTAGTCAGGATGAACCACAAATATTCTACTTTAGGGAGGCACCACTGAACCTTATCCTTCGAGATCTTATGCCCTTTTTTGTGCAATTCCAAAAGGAGATGTTTGCTATCTTCTTGACATGCTTCTTCATCTGTTGAAACCAAGAATAGATCATCTACATATTTGATTAATTTGCTGTTTTTAAATTTTTTATTATCTGTATCTTGGCTCAAAATTTGCACAAATAAGCTTGGGCCGTCTACAAAACCTTGTGGCAGATAACTCCAGGAATACTTCCAGGTGAAAGCAAAGATATGCCTGGAGGTCTCATGTATGGGTATGAAAAAGAAGGCTGAGCACAAGTCTACTACTGTAAAGTATGTAGCTGTGCTAGGAATAGAAGAAATAATAGTTGGAAACTATGGAGTGTCTCTTTATAATGTGATTGTTCACAGTTCTCAAATCCTGTACGAATCTATAGAGGTGTTTGCCATCAGGCCCTCTTTTTGGTTTTTTAACGGGCAGGATGGGCGTGTTGTATTCAGATTTACAAGGGATTGTTATTCCTTGTGAAATTAATGAGTTAATTATTGTGGTAATTCCCTCAATTGCCTCTTTCGAGAGGGGATACTGAGGAATGGAAGGAAGTGGGCTAGATTTAGTTTTTATCTGCACAGGAACAGCCAACTTAAGTAAGCCTACATTGAAGGAAGATGTGGCCCAAAGAGACTCCGGTATATCTTCAGGTATTGCAAACGTGGGATGTTCTTTTCCCTCCTGAATCTCTGAAACAATCACAGGGAGTAAATTTAAAGATTCCTCAGGTACTTCCAATGATAAGGAACCATCTGGGGAGCAAGTTATTGTGGCTCTGAGTTTGCATGGAAGGTCCCTCCCCAGAAAATTTAGAGGGGAGTCAGGCATCAAAATGAAGGAATGCTGTACCTCTAGGGGTCCTACAGACACCATTCTAGGGGAAAGTTTTTTAACCTTTTGGGGTATTCCTGACACTCCCATTACATTATCTGAGCCAACAGAATAACAATGTAAATCAAGTGTTCTCTTTAATACAGACCAGGAAGCTCCAGTGTCTAAAAGACAATCATAATAGGTGTTACCCACCTTTAATGTAACATGGAGTTCATTAGTATGGGAGTGTAGTGGATAAGGACAACAGCTAGTAGGACATCAGGGTCTGGAAAATCAAAGGTTGTATCCTCTGATTCCGATTCCCCAGTCCCCCCACACACACCTTCATTGTGTTCGGGAAGTACCTTGGGCACCCCCATGAAGGGCACCCCCCTGAGGCATTAATGCCTCAAGTATTTTTTGGAGGAGTACCACTTAAATTATATTGTTGTGGAGTCATTTGGTTTGAGTTATCATTTTCCCAGTGTCTATTCCTATAGTTATTCCTAAAGTTGTGGTTTCCATTATCATTATTAGAGTTATCTCTATAATTATCACTTCTGTAGTTGTTATTAAACTGCAGATTCTTTCTGAGTGCCTTGAGTAAAGTTTTACACTCTGGCATTCTGTGTCCCTTCTTCTCACAGAATTGGCAGGTAGCAAATCAATAATTAGATTCCTGGAGAGGGGCAAGTGCCATTGGTTGAGTATCATGCCCTCTTTCCAGTTTTTCAATCTTATCTGTTAAAAATGTCAATCGTTTCTCTATTTTTTCTATGATAGCATTGTTTTCTTCCTCCTTTTCTTTGTTTCCCTTTGAAATGTATAAAGCTGTTTTCCGCAATTCTTCAAGGTCCATCTCTGGCCATCTTGGACAATGTGTTCTAAAATAACCTCTCAAAACTTTGCAAGAGTTAGTGACAAAGTGCTTTATAATTGTTCTTAAGCTATTTTCTTTAGATAGGTCAAAATCCAGGTATCTATCCCCAAAGGCAATTATTCTGCCCATGAATCTGGAGGGTGTCTCTTCCTCATTTTGCTTAATCTTTTCAAATTCTGTCCACTTATCTGTACTGTCTGTACATTCCCTCATTGCTATTAGGATGGCCTCTCTACAATGGTATAGTTGTAAAAAATCCTTAGAGTCATTATAGTCCCATTCGGAATCCTGAAGTGGCCAATGTGCTGCATTGTGCCCCGGGGTTTTGTTGACATGAGCAATTATTTTATTTTTCTCACGTTCAGTTAAAAAAGCCTGTAGTAAGTTTTCAACATCTTTGTAAGATGGATTATATTGAAAAAAATATGTCTGTCATCTTTTTTGTTACCAGAAAGGGATCTTGTTCATATGTGGGAACATTTCATGTAAATTCATTTATTTCTTGGGGAGTAAAGGGTTTATTGTGCCTTAAAGTCACCACATCCCCATTCCATCCTATTTCAGGTACTTCTCTTAGGTAAAACAGGCCTCTAATTGAATTTGTTACCTGTGGGTCAGTTTGACTAAGACGAGTTTCATTAGAAGGTTGAGATTTCCTTTGGGCTGGAATTTGGTTTTGTGTAGGAGAAGGAACATGAGAAACTGGGATTGCAGGGGAAGGGTCTTGGGGATTAAGTTCAGCCAAGATTTGCAGACCATGAGAGAACAAGTCTGTTAACTGAGCTATAGGGAACATGTTTTCCATCTCTATTTCGGGGAAGGAAATTTCCTCATTTAGCGGTTAAGAAATAGGTCTGTCATGTCCAAATCTGTTTTTGGTGGGGTGGATGTTTGCCAATTGATACTGTAAGAGACATTTTTAATTATCTAATTGGACTTGTATATTCTCCTACATTTTAGCCTCAATTTTTAAAATATATTTTCCTGTGTATCTTGCATGTTTTTTTATAATTTTCTGTATTTTAGCTTCAGATTCTTGCATAATTTCTTTTATTTTATCTTTGGAATGTTGCATGTTTTTATGAATTTCAGCTTCAAATAATTTTTTTATGTTAGTATCTCTAAACACAGTACTGAGGAGTACAAAAATGACATTACCTAATAATATAAAAAAATTGAGGTATGCTGAATTCCTCAGTGTCCCTAATTCTTCAACTGCCATATAAATGTCGAAGAATTTAGTATTAATTTATACACACACACACACACACACACACACACACACACACACACACATATATATAAATGTTTTGTAGTTATTTTCCTAGTGGGCTTCACAAAACATGTGGGGAGCAGGGCAAGGCCAAAACTCTCCTTAGGTCCCCTTCACTCCTAATTAAGAGTAATCTAGGCAGTTGTTCCCCGAGGGAAAGGGGATTCATAGCTAAACAGTTTTTCCAGTTCTGCCACTTTGGATTTAAAAAAAAAAGAAAAAAAGCTGTATTCTATCTAATTTAAGGACAGAGGGGGAAAAATCCAAATTTGCTTACCTCTACAACTGATCAAAATAAGCTATTAAAAGCTGAATTTAGGGATAGTCACAGAAGAGAAAAGGTTTAGGAAAGTTAAGAAGATTGAGGGTATTTTGTCACAACCAAAGTGATCAGCCAAAACTTTAAAGGATAATTTTAGCTTTGTGACCTAAATTATATTAATTATTGGTCACAATGGATATCCCAAATTATAAAATAAAAATACCCAAGTCAGTCTAAAATTTTATGGTAATTTAATTGATATAGTGGAAAGAAATTAAGAAGAAGGAAGAAGGAAAGGTTATAGGATTTCTCCCGCCTGGCTAGTGCCAGGAGGAAGACCAGAGGCTCTAGGAAAGTAAGGTTTTAGAGAGTAAAGGGGGAAGGAATCAGCTTGAACTCCAAGAGGACTCAGCCAAGATGCCTGAACCTGAATCAGCTCAAGGGCAAACTCACTGCCAAAACCCAGACAAAGATGTTGGAACACTTAGCATGCTGCCAGCCAGAGTCACCTCTCCAGGGAAAGAGGCCAAAGAGAGGAAGTGGCGTGCCTTATATAGATGGTTTTATGTCACTTTCCTGCGTCTCATCTGTACCAATGTTAGCTTAGCTTGACTTAGGACAGCCCGGGGGTCTGTCAGCTGTTTCTGCACATGACTGTTGAGTATGGGTGCAGACATTACTGACCTCATTAAACTAAGTAGGGTGGAGCAATGTAGAGTTCCCAAGACCTGATTCTGTTAGACCAAATATCTCCATTGTTACAAATCAGGAAATATCTAAATCAAATCTTCTAAAGTATGGTCTGAGTAGGGTGGAGTAGTTTTAAAATTCATAGTCCTGATGTCAGATCTTCCCCAGCTTTCAGCAGAAGCTAAAGAGTAGCTGGGCTTACCACCTTCTTATTAATGTGTTCTGTAGTAGTTACAGCCTTTACTCTTGGAGCTTGATCAGCAAGGGTCTCAGAGCAGTCTGTGAGGGAGGGGTGTTAGAGCTTGAGCTTCTTTGCCCTCTGAAGGCTTGATAAAATTAAACCAGGGCAGAGTTGTTCTTGCAGAGGTGGATGTGCCCTGAGGCAAAAACCTCAGGAATGGGGGGCAATATGGAATGTCTTGATTGCAACTGGGCTGCCTTCTTTGAGATTCTCCTCCAGTTGCCTCCCCATAGCCTGTATTCAAAGACCTGAGCCTGGCACAGCTTTTCACACAAGGTACTCTCTCCAGATTAGGGCCCTTGTCTACCCAGATATTCCAGCCACTGCTGAAGGCTCAGTACTGTAGGTGGGGGAGGGGTCCTGAGATCTTCTTTCTTCCTTCCCCTCAAACCCAAGTGTTCTCAAATTCAGGCTTTGGGGGGCATACCTTTTTAGTTGAGTCTAGCAGGAGGGTTCCTTAGTTCCGTCCTATTGTTAGATTTGGTTTTCAGTCCCCTAGAAGCATTTTGTTTTTCATTGGCGAGGAAGGGTTTTCAGAGGTCTGAACTTTCACTACCTCTATGCCACTATCTTGATTCCACTTCCTTTTTTTTTTTGAGAGGGATGAAGGAAAATGTATGACACCATCATTGTAAAAGGGTGGGATGAATTGACCAAGTCAGTGTAATTGCCTACTTTAATGATTTTCTGCAGCTCTGTTTAGCAGCATATGAATAGGAATTAAGGTAATAAATAGTAGGTGCGGTTTGGCAAGATGTAATTGGAGATAGGGCAAGAGGATAAGGGACTGGAATGTAAGAATACCAACAATAGCTAGCATTTATATAGCTCTTTAAAGTTAGCAAGACATTTTATGCATGCTAACTCATCTGAACCAGGATATTATGAAATTAAACTGATTCAGTGAGATAGGGAGGGAGGAGAAGGAATCTAGTTTAGAGATGATGGGAAGAAATGAGGGATGGAGGAATTTGAGTTTGCAATGGGGAGGAAGAAAAGGTTTGAGGTCATAAAACCGAGGGAAATAGGAAATAAGAATTTAGGAGTTCAGAAGGAAGTAAAATCAATATGTAGTCAAGGAGGGCTTCATGAAAGATGCAAGATTTAGAGGGATTCCCAAAGCATGACCAGCTTCAGAGTGGGCCAAAAGGGGATCATTTTCTTTTCTTCCCATCTCTCTCTTCTGCTATGATTTTTAAAAAGGCAAAACCAAAAACAAAATCCTTATAACAAATGTGTATAATCAAGTGAAATTAATTCCTATATTACTATGTCAAGGAATGCATGAATCTTTCTGTCTCTAGTATCCAACCACATCAGAAAGATGGGCAGTCTGCTTTGTCACAAATCCTTTGTATTGATCAGAGTTCTTGAGTCTTTCAAAGTTGTTTGTTTGCAACAAAATAATGTTGTTATTGTAGTAATTCAACTTTATAATTAATCCTAAGGACAGACACCTCTTATCCCCTTTAACACTTATTGTATACATTTCATCCCCCCTGAAGTCCCTTTCTGATGCCCCATTGCTGCATGGTGAACCTAGGCTCTTGAAGGACTTGCCTTTAATAGAACTCCAGATATGACAAGTTCCTTTTACCCTATATAAGCTCCATATCTGGAGTATGGATACCTGTTGCCCAAGGGCCAGTCTACTTGAGTTTGGAAGGGAACATTAACATAAAGTTGGTCACTAAGGGATGGAGTCTTTTACTCATACTGACCAGTGATGGCAAACCTAAGGCATAGGTACCAAAGATGGCATGGAGAATGCTCTTTGAGGGAACCCCCCTCCCAGTTCATTACTAGAAAAGCAGAGGGAATTGGGCAGAGCTGCTCCCCTCCACCTCCCCACCACACCTGATGACACTTTTTCACATCCCCCCTCTGCCCAGCAGCCCAATGGAAGTTCACAGGGGGTAAGGTGGGAGGCTCACAGGTGGCAGAGCTGGAAAGGAGTGGAGCTCTCCGGGCACTCATCTCCCCTTCTCTATACTTTTGAGAATGTTCCTCATTTCACCTGTCCCTGCACCCAGAAGCCCAATGGTGAGGTTTCTCCCTCTCCTGTGTAGGGTAAGGGGAGAGGCAAAGTATACCAAGAACTGGGGGGAAGGGGCATGACACTTGGTCTGGGGTGGGGTGGGCATGATATCCAGCACTCCATCTCTAAAAGGTTCACCATCACTGATAGCAATTCATGATGGCAGCTCTGGAGGGGTCACTACAAGTACCTATGAAAGGAATCTTCATATGTCCCTGCAAGATTGTTTAAAGTAAGCATTTGTTTTATAAATTGAGACTGAGACCCAGGGAGAAGAATTAGATAAATTATATGAAGCATTTACTATGGTTGTTAAAGGCTGCCTACATCTGCTTCAAATCTAGTTCTCAATCTGGTATAAATGACTGAGGAGACACTAGCAAAGGAGATCAAAGTCAATTTTATTCAGTAAGCATTCAATTGGTACATACAGATCAAGGATACATGCTGCTTATTCTGGGGACTGCCTGATCTCCCCTTGACTCCCTAAACCTCATGGAGATGACATCTAAAAGGGACTGCTAGGGCAGCCCACAAAGGGTGAATTGCCCTTGTGGGCATAACTGTTTATTCTGTTTAACTTCCATGTATCATCTCCAATGTAAGCATTGAAACTTAAGCTTGAGACAAACAAAGCACCATAGTCTACTGTTTCAGAGCATTTCCTAAGTCCCACATATCAACAAGCCCTCACAATGTGCCAGGAGGCATTGTGTTAAAGGCTAACACACAAAACCACCACCTCCAATAAAAGATAAACCCAGTTCCTGTTCTCAAAGAGCTCACAGTCTAACAGGGTAGACAACATGCTAAATATTGCACACAAATGAGATCTAGACAGGACAAATTGGATTGAATTTTGAGCTGTACCCCAATCTAGGCATTACAGGATCATACTATCACAAATGTAGATCTAGAAGATCCCATTTTCTTTTTGGCTCAACCTGTCCTTGCCCAATGATATGTGTTATCCATATAAAGATGTTAGTACATGTTTCTGATAAAACTGTTGCATTCACAGTCCCCTAATGGCCTCTAATCTCTGTGAAGGTTGGATTTTACTATCTCCTGATTGCAAAAATGAAGATGCTTAGCTCTTCTTTTATTGTGAAGATTAAATTTTAATTCCCTGTCTATCTTTAGATTTAATCCCCAAAGTGTTAACTCAATATTTAAAGTAGATCTACCCATTTTTAAGGACAAAAAGGTATTAACAAATCACTGAAGGTGCAAACTAACTACAAAAGGTGCGATCTAACCACAAAAGATGTGAACACCCATTTCATACACTGAGTGGGCAATCCTGGAGAGGAGCATCTGCTGTGATTGGTAGACATAAAAATTTAAAGAAGGTGACACAAGAGAAAAAGATCTTTAAATAGAGGAAACAGAGGCACACAATCTGGGACTTAGAGTTGGACTGGAAGAGAGACACTTGAGGAGAGACTGGAAGACAGACATTCACACTTGGAGTGAAGACACTTGGATCCCCTGTAGGAGCTTGTGCAGGAGAACTCAGACTGCTTTTCTTTTAGATGGCCACCTTGGTGAGTGAGAAGGCTGATGTCCTTGCCCTTTATGGAGATGTGGGCCTCTGGAAAAGGCCCGTTGTCTTGAGACTCCTTTTCCCCTGGCTAGGGCTTGGAATTTCTACCTGGCTCTGAGGAAGCCAGAGCTCTTTCTCCCTCTCTCTCTCTCTCCTCTTTTCTCACTTCCTTAATATCTTCCCTCTATTTTAAAACTAATTACCATAAATTCTATTTCAATATAGTAATTCATTTTGGGATTTAGAAATTAAATCACTGGCAACCACCAATTATATATTCATCACAACCATATAAAATTTAATATCCCCTTGGAATAACAGAATTTTAGAGTTGAGAAGGAATTTCCCAGCCATCTTATCTAATTCTTCCTGTGCTCCCTCTGAGGTCACAGAGAGCCATGAGATGGAAGGAGAAGACTCATAGAATTGTGCAGTAAGACTCCTCTTCTTTGGGCATTTCATTGTGGAAGGGATGTCTGCCTTGTTGGACTAGATTGTGAGTAGGAAATGTCTCTACTGATTCATAGAATAGGAAAAAACCCTTCCTTCCATCCAGAGTCTGCTTCACCTGAAAGGAGAATAGGCAGCTGAGGAATCAAAGAAGACAACACTGAACTTTTTCAAATTCCAAAGGTAGTAGGAAATGCCAGTCTAATGGTGTTGTAGGATTCTCAGAGCCCGGATTAAATATTCTTGTTCTGCTCAAATCCCCTTCTCAAAGCTCAGACCAAGTCTCAGCTGATAGAGGGTCTGAGACCAGAGGAGGAGGAAGGATGCTATGTAAACGCAAAGATTGCAGGATCCCATAGGTGTTCTCCCTGGGGTTATGACACGCAGAAAGATTTTTAAAAAGGCTATTACTTACTGGCACTTTCCATGGCTCCACCATGGTTCCATCCAAGTTTTGAAAACAGGGGGCAGATAACCACATTCGAGCTTGTTGTGCCAGCCTGCCCCATTGCCATCGAGTTCCGCCCCCCACATCTCCAGTTGGGTCAGCTGGATCCAGGATGACTGGCCTAAAAGGTAAGGCAGAGACTTGAGGCTAAAGAAAAGGGCTCCTCCCAGGGAGCCAAGGCCAAGAAACTATTTGCTCTCAGTCTGTCCCTCTCTAAATCTTCAAGAACCTTAGCCTATAGCAGAATTAATAGTCACCATTTCCATGTTTTGTGGTTCCAAAGCCTTTGCCTTCAGGATCACAATCATTCTTCCCATAGGACCTGCTCTGTGTGCCACAAAGGAGGATATCAAGGCCCAGGGAAGAATCCTGCCCATACCCATACAACGAGTGAGTAGGGAGGGATCATGGAAAACTAGATTTCCATGTAGGAAGTGTTTAAGGATGTGGCTTGTGATCCAAAGTCAGACACAGAGGTAAAGGCTGGGGAGAGATAGAGCACACACTAACCACTGTACAGTATCTCATCTGTGCATGCATTGAATCTGATTATCTTTCAAGTTCCCATGGGGTCTCAGTGGATTCCTGAAAAATGAGGATGGATTAGATTCAACCAAAAGAACTCTAAGAACCTGAGAGAGAATTCTTAACCCCCCAAAATAAAGCTTGACTACTGGAATTTCAGATAGCATCCTAGGGAAAAAAATTGGGGGTGATCCATGAGTCTTCCTAGGAGTTCTGATAACATGTCATGAAGTCAATCTGGCATTCGATGTACACATGGGGCCATCTTATGGGCAGGCCATGATGAGTCAAAAGCTCAGCAATAGGCTTAGCTTCCTGTTTCCAAGGTGATGGCCTGAGCCAGGGCAGAAAGCTTCAGGGGACCAGAGCAATCAGCTTGGAAGCTTTGCAGATTTTTGAGGATGGGGTGGATCCTATCTCTGGTACCTGCATTTCTGGAGCTGAAAACGGAGGTAATTTCCAATGATCTCATCCTCAAAGTCATAGTAGACAGTCCAGTAGACCAAAAGCTGTTGGTATTGTTGGATCAGGTACAGGACTGTCCGGAAACCCTGAGCTGTGTTAAAAGAAGTTTCCCTGCTTCCATGTTCCCAGGCATAGATGGTCAGGAGCTCTAGGGCATACTGAGGTGGGAGTGAGTCCACTTTCTTCTTGCACTGAAAAGGAAGGAGAAATAACGGAGAATGACCACTCTTTTAATCCATAAGTTTGGCATTCCTCCCTTCTTTCTATCTCTCCTCACCCCCCAGGCAGCTAGTCACAACCCTATGTGTCCACATGTCTCTCCCAATAGAATGCAAGCTACTTGAGAGCAGGAATTGTTTCAGGTTCTTGAGGTTGTATTCCCAGGGACACCTACCAGAAATCTTCTAAATGCATTTGAATAAAGGAATGAAATATGGTCCCTATGCACCATGTTCATCCTGTCCTGACTTTTAGTCTTGTCCCAACCAACAGGGCAGAAGTCATCTATTAGCTTTCATTTTAGAGCTGAGGAAGGGGCTAGGGGATGTGCTTAAGGCACACTGAGTGTTCATTCTCCTCTCCTGGCCCTTCCTACTCAAGCAGTAGAATGTTTAGACCTCCCAGATAACCAAGAAGCTTCCTACCATTTTATACCAGTGTTTCACCAATCGGATCAGACTTTTGAGCTTGGTAACCCGTTCTTTGAGGAAGCGCTTTTGCAGTTCTGTGAAACAGGTAGAGAATTCTCCCCCATTCCATGAGGATTCCATTATGAGATCAATGTAGACCCGAGGGTCAGGTTTTCTGAAATCTCTGGTTAGTTGACCTGTTGAGGAAAATGTGTGCAATTCAGTCAGTGTTTAATTAGCACCAGCTCTGTTCAGAGTAGAGAAGGCCAGTGGGGTGGGATCCTGGGGGAGAGATGGGTATAAAAGCAGGCTGTACCCACCAGGAGTTGGAATTAGAAAAAAAGAAACTTACACATTAAAGGGCTGACAAGAAGGGCACAGAAAGTGAGTGCTGGAGGAATCCATGGGGAAAAGATCACTGTGGTCTGAGGGCATCAGGGAAGGCTTCCCAGAGGAGCAGGATTTTTATGAGGTATGGAAGGATGAGAAGAATTTAGATAAATGGAGTAAAAGAAGGCATTCCTGAAGGTCAGCATAAGCTGAACATGGGGCTATGGATGGGGGTGTTTAGGGATTTTTTATGGGTCATTGAGGGAACCCACCTGATGGGAGCAGAGGAGGGAACACTGGAGAAGAGGCAAAGAAAAAGGAAGATAAAGCTGAGGATCTGCCTTTTGTTTAGGAATAAAACTAAGCTCTTGACAACTGGTTCCTTTACTTCATGGCAAATAGAGGCAGAAAAATGGAGGAAGCAGTGTCAGATTTTATGTTCTTAGACTCAACGATTACTGCAGATAGAGACTGTGACCATGAAAAGACACTTGTTCCTTGGAAGAAAGCGATGGCAAATCTGGACAGCAAAAAAGAAAAGGGAACAGCAGAGGATAAGATGGATAGAGAGTGTCATGGAAACCCCAAAGATGAGCTTTGACACTTAGATAATGGAGGACAGAAGAGCCTGGCTTACCATGGTCCATGGGGTCGTGAAAAAAAAAGTCTGGTGAGACTGAATGACTCAACCACTAAATCAGCAGATCTGGCTCTCTGCCAAACTCCATGGTGTCTATTTATGTCCCTCTGTACCTAAAAACCTAGATCATAATTGGGTATGGCCCTAAGTTATGAGATTTTCCAACTAGAAGGAGCCTGAGAGATCATCTAGGCTGGGGATTCTTAACTGGGGTTCCACAAAGCTTAAGAATTTTTTTTTAATGACTATTTTGATCTAATTGATTTCCTGATAATTCTAAGTATTTTATTTCATGCATTTAAAAAACTTATTCTGAGAAGGGATCCATAGGCTTCAGCGGACTCATTCTCCCTCAATGCTAATGTCTTCCCTCCGTTTGATATTTCTAGTTTCTCCTGCTTTGTGCACAATTGCCCAAAGTTTGTCTTCTCCATTAGACTGAGCTTTGTGAGAGCTGGAGGTGTACAGGAGATGGGATTTGAAGTCCTCTTTTCTGAAGCAGAATCCACTGATTTTCTCCCAGACCACATTCCCCCAGCCCAGCCCAGCTGGGCTTGTGTGCCAAGACAGGAAACTTTGCTGATAGAAATCAGCTGGGGTTGGGACTGAGGCAAGAGACCTGGGTAGGGTAGAGTCTCCTCATTCTGGGCTGGAGGACTCAGAAACCAGGTTGGGAGCTTCTCACCTGGAACAATCCAGACTAGAAATGCAGCAAAGTTCACCTGCTGATTGACCTTGGTTGGCTTCAGACTGAAGCTAAGACCTTGAGAGTTGGTCCATGAATTGTTGACCTCAAATTCTACTTCATAACAACTCTGGGGAATTGGTGCAATTATGATTCTCATTTTATAGATGAGCAAAGTGAGACAAACTGAGGTCAAGTGATTTGCCCAGGGTCATGCAGCTAGCAAGGCTAAATTTGAACTCAGGTCTTCCTAACTGCCATTCCAGTGCTCTACCCACTGCACCAACCAGTTGTCTTTCAAGAACCTTTCATCTAATCTAATACCTACCTTTTACTTCCTGGACAACTGAGAGGCAGAGAGAGGTAGTGCCTGGCCAGAGGGCACAGGAAGTGTAGGAGCTGGAATCTGAAGCCCTCTTTTCTGATACTAAATCCACTGATCTTTTCCCTGAGGCCTCCCCCATCCCCCAGGATAGGAACAGAAACTCCAGCCCCTGGGCCTGTGGGCCAAGGGTAGAGTCTTTGGACTGCAGAAAGGCTGAGGTTGGAATCAGGGTCTCCTCATCCTGGACTGGGGAGGGGGGACCCAGGGACCAGATTGGGGGCTTCTTACCCAGAACATCAAAGGCTGGGAGTACATCAAAGTCCATTGAATGACTGATGCCAGGAAATTTCAGTCGGAAGCCGAGTACTCGAGGGTTGAGAAAACGGGTTTTCTCAAATTCTATTTCAAACATCCACCCTTGCTCATGCTGACATGCTTCCAGCTGTTTCTTGATTTCATTAATGAACTCACTTCTGCGATCAATCTGGTCCTGATAGCTTTGGAGATTGCTGAGAAACACCACCAGATCTGCATCAGAAAGGCCTCTCAGGGCTGTGCCTTTGCCAGATGATCCTCCCTGGAAGGGTCAGAAAGTGAGCAGTGAGGGCTAAGGGAAGGGTGGCAGTAAGGGAGGGATAGAATACGATTCTCATAACCAAGGAATAATGTTCTAAATTGACTAAATAAAAAAAAAAAGAAAGTGAGCAGTGAGGCCAGGGGACAGAGGATGGCCATGGAAAACCAAATGTCCCCTCCCCCGGAATTCCAAACCTGGACATCCCACCTCAGCTCTACTCATCACCATGACTAAGCCTGGCTATTTAGGGCTCCCAGAGGATACTCCTCCTGCCCTCCTGCCTCAGACTTCTCTCTACCTTTAGCATCGTTCTGCCCAGATCCTCAGACAAGCAGAAAAAGAAAGCAGTCCTGGACTCACCTTCACAACCTTGGTCACCCGAACTGGCGTCCCTGTATGCTGGAAACATCTCTCCTTTAGGAAGGAGCAGATGATGTCAATGGCCTTTTTGAGCTCAGTCTTGAAATACGTGTCAGGTAAGAGATAGTCCTCAATGTACTTGTCCAAGCTCTTTGGCCGGGTGTTCCAGAGATGCACTTCATCTGCCATTTGCACAGAGAGAGTGAGGGGACAGAGAGCTCAGTGTCTAGATGGCTGAGAACTGTGCTGTTTCCTTCTTTCCTCTTGCTCCACCCTGGTCACTTACCCTTCCAAGGGCTCCGCCTCTTAGATCAGTTTCGTTTTCCTGAACAGGGCTGGTGCAATAGAGAGTTGAGCTCTAGTTTCTGTTGCTGCACTAGATTGTGCTTGTCTGTATTTGTTTTTCAGTCTTTATTTCCATTTAAGAATCACTACCATATCTCACACCCTCTACCCATAGGGCATTTTCCCAAGGGACAGGAGCACATTTGGAGTCCTCCAAAATCCAGTTGACTGTGCTTAGGACAGAGCCTGGCACTTAGTAAACACGATCTAAATTTATTTCCCATCCAGGCTGCCTCTTGAGGTCCCAGTTCAGCCAAAGAGAGCCCCCTACAAATATAAACTCCCAGGACTGATTGGGAAGAGGGTGCTGACCAGCAGGAGCTGAGCTGATTTGAGGGAAACCAGAAAACAGCATTTCCATTGAATGCAGATGACAGAAAATCATGGACCTGGAGGGTGTTACAAGGGAATCACTTTAAAAGACTGATATATATTAATTTAAGGTCGCCAAGGAATCAGCTATGTAATTCCTAAATGAAAAACTCAAGTCAGCCGTCAGCCTTTTTTGGAGTTTAATTACAATAGGAGCAAGAAAGGAATTAGAGACTTCCGGTTAAGATGGCGGCTTAGAGAAAGCTAAAGCTCAGATCTCCTGAAAACCCTTCCCGACCGATCTCAAACGATAAGCTCCTAAGGCGCCGAAATTCAAAACGATCAACAGCACAGACCCTGGGAACCCTCCTCCTGGACCTGGACCCGGTTCAAAAGGTACGGCTCCCCTTAAAAGCCAGAACCCGAGATCACTCGGACCTCAGGGGTAGGAGCGCAGAGTCCAAGGCTCCCGGAAGCCGCAGCCCCGCCGGGCTCAGAGAGCAGAACCCTCAGGGCCTTCTACAGTCCCGGTGAAAGTTACTGCCTGGGGCTTCCGCTGCAGAGAGCTGGTCGAAACAACAGCAACCCTCAGGGCGGGCAAGACAGCCTCACGGGCTGGATCCTGCTATCCAAGTCGCAGTGAAAGTCCTTGCCCTAGAGCTTGGGAAAGCTGCAGCCCATCCCCCCGCAGGCCTACGAAACAGCCTCACGGCCAGCGATTCTGAAGGCAACTTCCTGAAAGCGAGCTAGGGGGAGAGTGTGGCCTCGTGGTCTGACCCTTCCATTCCAGTTCCAGTGAGGCATATTCAGTTTAACCCAGGGAAAGCTCATAGAACCAACATCTGCCCAGGACTAAAGCCTCGGATCACCAGAGATAAGAAAAGCTAATCCTCCACATTCAGAAATGGCAAACTCCACAGAACCACAGAAGCCCCAAAATACCAAGAAAAATAAGAAGAAAGGGGCGACTTTGGACACATTCTATGGAGCCAAAATACAAAATACAGAGCAGACAGAAGATAATATAAAAGAAAATGCTCCAAAACCTTCCAAAGGAAATGGAAACTCTCCACAAACCTATGAAGAATTTGAATCAGAAATGACCAAAAAGATGGAAGCCTTCTGGGAGGAAAAGTTGGAAATAATGCAAAAGAAATTCACGCATCTACAAAACCAGTTTGACCAAACTGTAAAAGAAAACCAGGCTTTAAAGGCCAGAATCAGGCAGCTGGAAGACAACGATCGTGTAAAAGAGCAAGAATCAATAAAGCAAAGCCAAAATACCAAGAAATTAGAAGAGAACATAAAATATCTCACCGACAAGGTGATAGATCTGGAAAATAGGGGGAGAAGGGATAATTTAAGAATAATTGGACTCCCAGAAAAGCCAGAAATAAACACCAAACTGGACATGGTGATACAAGATATAATCAAAGAAAATTGCCCAGAGATTCTAGAACAAGGGGGCAATACAGCCACTGACAGAGCTCACAGAACACCTTCTACACTAAACCCCCAAAAGACAACTCCCAGGAATGTAATTGCCAAATTCCAAAGCTATCAAACAAAAGAAAAAATCCTACAGGAAGCCAGAAAAAGACAATTTAGATATAAAGGAATGCCAATCAGGGTCACACAAGACCTTGCAAGTTCTACGCTGAATGATCGTAAGGCATGGAACATGATCTTCAGAAAGGCAAGAGAGCTGGGTCTCCAACCAAGAATCAGCTACCCAGCAAAACTGACTATATACTTCCAAGGGAAAGTATGGGCATTCAACAAAATAGAAGACTTCCAACTTTTTGCAAAGAAAAGAACAGAGCTCTGTGGAAAGTTTGATACCGAAAATCAAAGAGCAAGGAATACCTGAAAAGGTAAATATTAAGGAAAGGGGAAAATGTTATCTTCTTCTTTTACTCAAACTCTCTTCTATAAGGACTACATTTATATCAACCTATGTATACTAACATGTGGGGAAAATGTAATGTATAAATAGGGGGTAAAGAAAGACCAAATAGAATAATCATTCTCACACAAAGATTCACATGGGAAGGGGAGGGGAAGAAAACTCCTATAAGAAGGAGAGGAAGAGAGGGTGGGGGGTTACTTAAACCTCAATCTCAGGGAAATCAGCTCTGAGAGGGAAAAACATCCAGATCCATTGGGATCTTGAATTCTATCTTACCCAACAAGGGTAAGGAGAAGGGAAAACCAAGGGGGGGAGGGGGAGAGGGAGAACAAAAAGGGAGGGAAAGAGAGGGGGGAGGGGGAGGGAACAAAAAGGGAGGGACTAAAAAGGGAAACATCAAGGGAGGGGACAAGGGGGACTGTTTCAAAGTAAATCACTGGACTAAAAGGTAGAGCGGAAGAAGAAAAGGTTAGAATTAGGGAAGGCAATCAAAATGCCAGGGAGTCCACAAATGACAATCATAACTTTGAACGTGAATGGGATGAACTCACCCATAAAACGTAGACGAATAGCAGAATGGATTAGAATCCAAAACCCTACCATATGTTGTCTTCAAGAAACACACATGAGGCGGGTTGACACCCACAAGGTCAGAATTAAAGGATGGAGTAAGACCTTCTGGGCTTCAACTGATAGAAAGAAGGCAGGAGTGGTAATCATGATATCTGATAAAGCCAATGCAAAAATAGACCTGATCAAAAGGGATAGGGAAGGTAATTATATTTTGTTAAAAGGGACTATAGACAATGAGGAAATATCATTAATCAATATGTATGCACCAAATAATACAGCACCCAAATTTCTAATGGAGAAACTAGGAGAATTGAAGGAAGAAATAGACAATAAAACCATACTAGTGGGAGACTTAAACCAACCATTATCAAATTTAGATAAATCAAATCAAAAAATAAATAAGAAAGAGGTAAAAGAAGTGAATGAAATCTTAGAAAAATTAGAATTAATAGACATATGGAGAAAAATAAATAGGGATAAAAAGGAATACACCTTCTTCTCAGCACCACATGGCACATTCACAAAAATTGACCATACATTAGGTCACAGAAACATAGCACACAAATGCAGAAAAGCAGAAATAATGAATGCAGCCTTCTCAGATCACAAGGCAATAAAAATAATGATTAGTAATGGTACATGGAAAACCAAATCTAAAACCAATTGGAAATTAAACAATATGATACTCCAAAACCGTTTAGTTAAAGAAGAAATCATAGAAACAATTAATAATTTCATCGAGGAAAATGACAATGGCGAAACATCCTTTCAAACCTTTTGGGATGCAGCCAAAGCAGTAATCAGAGGTAAATTCATATCCCTGAATGCTTATATTAACAAACAAGGGAGAGCAGAGATCAATCAATTGGAAATGCAAATGAAAAAACTGGAAAGCGATCAAATTAAAACCCCCCAGCAGAAAACCAAATTAGAAATCCTAAAAATTAAGGGAGAAATTAATAAAATCGAAAGTGATAGAACTATTGATTTAATAAATGAGACAAGAAGCTAGTACTTTGAAAAAACAAACAAAATAGACAAGGTACTGGTCAATCTAGTTAAAAAAAGGAAGGAAGAAAAGCAAATTCACAGCATTAAAGATGAAAAGGGGGACAGCACCTCCAATGAGGAGGAAATTAAGGCAATCATTAGAAATTACTTTGCCCAATTATATGGCAATAAATACACCAATTTAGGAGAAATGGATGAATATATACAAAAATACAAACTGCCTAGACTAACAGAAGAGGAAATAGAATTCCTAAATAATCCCATATCAGAAATTGAAATCCAACAAGCCATCAAAGAACTTCCTAAGAAAAAGTCCCCAGGGCCTGATGGATTCACCTGTGAATTCTATCAAACATTCAGAGAACAGTTAATCCCAATACTATACAAACTATTTGACATAATAAGCAAAGAGGGAGTTCTACCAAACTCCTTTTACGACACAAACATGGTACTGATTCCAAAACCAGGCAGGTCAAAAACAGAGAAAGAAAACTATAGGCCAATCTCCCTAATGAATATAGATGCAAAAATCTTAAATAGGATACTAGCAAAAAGACTCCAGCAAGTGATCAGAAGGATCATTCACCATGATCAAGTAGGATTCATACCAGGGATGCAGGGCTGGTTCAACATTAGGAAAACCATCCACATAATTGACCACATCAACAAGCAAACTAGCAAGAATCACATGATTATTTCAATAGATGCAGAAAAAGCCTTTGATAAAATACAACACCCATTCCTATTAAAAACACTAGAAAGCATAGGAATAGAAGGGTCATTCCTAAAAATAATAAACAGTATATATCTAAAACCAACAGCTAATATCATCTGTAATGGGGATAAACTAGATGCATTCCCAATAAGATCAGGAGTGAAACAAGGATGCCCATTATCACCTCTACTATTTGACATTGTACTAGAAACACTAGCAGTAGCAATTAGAGAAGATAAAGGAATTGAAGGCATCAAAATAGGCAAGGAGGAGACCAAGTTATCACTCTTTGCGGATGACATGATGGTCTACTTAAAGAATCCTAGAGATTCAACCAAAAAGCTAATTGAAATAATCAACAACTTTAGCAAAGTTGCAGGATACAAAATAAACCCACATAAATCATCAGCTTTTCTATATATCTCCAACACAGCTCAGCAGCAAGAACTAGAAAGAGAAATCCCATTCAAAATCACCTTAGACAAAATAAAATACCTAGGAATCTACCTCCCAAGACAAACACAGGAACTATATGAACACAACTACAAAACACTCGCCACACAACTAAAACTAGACTTGAACAAATGGAAAAACATTAACTGCTCATGGATAGGACGAGCCAATATAATAAAAATGACCATCCTACCCAAACTTATTTATCTATTTAGTGCCATACCCATTGAACTACCAAAATACTTCTTCACTGATTTAGAAAAAACCATAACAAAGTTCATTTGGAAGAACAAAAGATCAAGGATATCCAGGGAAATAATGAAAAAAAACACATATGATGGGGGCCTTGCAGTCCCTGACCTAAAACTATATTACAAAGCAGCAGTCATCAAAACAATTTGGTACTGGCTAAGAAACAGAAAGGAAGATCAGTGGAATAGACTGGGGGAAAGCGACCTCAGCAAGACAGTATACGATAAACCCAAAGATCCCAGCTTTTGGGACAAAAATCCACTATTCGATAAAAACTCCTGGGAAAATTGGAAGACAGTGTGGGAGAGACTAGGAATAGATCAACACCTCACACCCTACACCAAGATAAATTCAAAATGGGTGAGTGACTTAAACATAAAGAAGGAAACCATAAGTAAATTGGGTAAACACAGAATAGTATACATGTCAGACCTTTGGGAGGGGAAAGGCTTTAAAACCAAGCAAGATATAGAAAGAATCACAAAATGTAAAATAAATAATTTTGACTACATCAAACTAAAAAGCTTTTGTACAAACAAAACCAATATAACTAAAATCAGAAGGGAAACAACAAATTGGGAAAAAATCTTCATAGAAACCTCTGACAAAGGTTTAATTACTCATATTTATAAAGAGCTAAATCAATTGTACAAAAAATCAAGCCATTCTCCAATTGATAAATGGGCAAGGGAAATGGATAGGCAGTTCTCAGATAAAGAAATCAAAACTATTAACAAGCACATGAAAAAGTGTTCTACATCTCTTATAATCAGAGAGATGCAAATCAAAACAACTCTGAGGTATCACCTCACACCTAGCAGATTGGCTAACATAACAGCAAAGGAAAGTAATGAATGCTGGAGGGGATGTGGCAAAATAGGGACATTAATTCATTGCTGGTGGAGCTGTGAACTGATCCAACCATTCTGGAGGGCAATTTGGAACTATGCCCAAAGGGTGCTAAAAGAATATCTACCCTTTGACCCAGCCATAGCACTGCTGGGTCTGTACCCCAAAGAGATAATGGACACAAAGACTTGTACAAAAATATTCATAGCCGCGCTCTTTGTGGTGGCCCAAAACTGGAAAACGAGGGGATGCCCATCAATTGGGGAATGGATGAACAAACTGTGGTATATGTTGGTGATGGAGTACTATTGTGCTAAAAGGAATAATAAAGTGGAGAAGTTCCATGGAGACTGGAACAACCTCCAGGAAGTGATGCAGAGCGAGAGGAGCAGAACCAGGAGAACATTGTACACAGAGACAAACACACTGTGGTATCATCGAACATAATGGACTTCTCCATTGGTGGTGGTGTAATGTCCCTGAACAACTTGCAGGGACCCAGGAGAAAAAAACACCATTCATAAGCAAAGGATAAACTATGGGAGTGGAAACACCGAGAAAAAGCAACTGCCTGAATACAGAGGTTGAGGGGACATGACAGAGGATAGACTCTTAATGAACACTCTAATGCAAATACTATCAACAAAGCAATGGGTTCAAATCAAGAAAACATCTAATGCCCAGTGGACTTACGCGTCGGCTATGGGGGGTGGGGGGGGGAGGAAAAGAAAATGATCTATGTCTTTAACGAATAATGCTTGGAAATGATCAAATAAAATACATTAAAAAAAAAGAAAAAGAAAGGAATTAGAGATATATAGAGAGAGAGAAAGGGGAGAGAAGGGAATAGGGCTTAAATACCCCTTCTGTTTAGGCTGGGCCAAAAGGCCCAAGCCCTTAGATAGCTGGGGCAAAGAAAAGAGATCAGTCCCTATTACTCACGTGTCCAAAATGGAGAAACAGTCTCAGAGGCCCCCACCTTCAGCTTCCTTCAGAGCAAGCTTCCTCAGAGCCCAGGAACCACACCGACCAAAAAATCAACCCCCTCCGAGTCTCCAGACCCTCCTATCTTTAAGGAAACCATCCAAGTTGCCTCCCCTCAGTCCTCACATCTACCAATCACTCTTCATCAATTTCCCTGTCAATGGAGGCTCTCGCTTAACCCAGGACCGCCCAGAGGTTTCTGGCTTTTGCACATGTCTGTTGAAGGTCATATTTTTCAAATGATTAAATCTATACTCCTTTGCTACAGCCCTTTCTAAATCCTGTTAACTTGAGTATGGTAGAGATTGGAATAATTAAATTTTGATCTAGGCTGCAGCCCTTACTCAATCCTATTAGGACTGAATAGGGTGGAGTATCTCCATTGTATCAATTCTAAAATCAATCAAGACTCAAAGAAATTCCTGTTCTATGCTTAAGCATAGGTCAAAGTCCTTTCCATTGTTCAGCAAAGGGTTTCTGTCCTAAAGTAATCTTAAGAAGGGAAGAGAAGGAACCTCCCATGCCAATGGAGTTCCCATTCCAATAGACAATCAGTAAGAAATTTTCCAAGTATGAAATATCCCAATGGTGAAATTTCCAACATTTATAAGTCTAAGGAAATTTGAGGTTTACAAGGGCAGCATGCTTTGCCACTAATCCATTGCATTGATCAGAATTCTTGAGTCTTTCAAAGTTTTGACTACAACAAAATAGTGCTGTTATTGTAGTAATTCAACTTCATAATTAATTAATCCTAATGGCAATATGAAATGACTAATATTTCTTTTTTTTTATTTAGTCAATTTTCAACATTATTCCTCGATTACAAGAATCATATTCTTTTCCTCCCTCCCCTCTCCTCACCCCTTCCTGTAGCCGACATGCAATTCCACTGGGTATTACATGTGTCCTTGATCAGAACTTATTTCCACGTTGTTGACCCAGAGTCTACATCCCCAATCATATCCCCCTCCACCCATGTAGTCAAGCAGTTGTTTTTCTTCCGTGTTTCTACTCCCACAGTTTTTCCTCTGAATGTGGATAGTGTTCTTTCTTGTAGATTCCTCTGAGTGGTTCAGGATCACTGCATTGTTTCTAATGGAGAAGTTTATTACATTCGATAGTACCACAGTGTATCAGTCTCTGTGTACAATGTTCTCCTGGTTCTGCTCCTTTCACTCTGCATCAATTCCTGGAGGTTGTTCCAGTCTCCATGGATTTCCTCCACTTTATTATTCCTTTGAGCACAATAGTATTCCATCACCAACATATACCACAATTTTTTCAGCCATTCCCCAATTGAAGGGCTTCCCCTCATTTTCCAATTTTTTGCCACCACAAAGAGTGCAGCTGTGAATATTTTTGTACATGTCTTTTTCCTTATTATCTCTTTGGAGTACAGACCCAGCAGTGCTAGGGCTGGATCAAAGGGCAAACAGTTTTTTATCATCCTTTGGGCATCATTCCAAATTGCTCTCCAGAATGGTTGGATCAATTCACAACTCGACCAGCAATGCATTAATGTCCCGACTTTGCCACATATCCTCCAACATTCATTACTTTCCTTTGCTGTCATGTTAGCCAATCTGCTAGGTGTGAGGTGATACCTCAGAGTTGTTTTGATTTGCATCTCTCTGATTATAAGAGATTTAGAACACTTCTTCATGTGCTTATTAATAGTTTTGATTTCTTTAACTGAAAATTGCCTATTCATGTCCCTTGCCCATTTATCGATTGGAGAATGGCTTAATTTTTTGTACAATTGGTTTAGTTCTTTATAAATTTGAGTAATTATACCTTTGTCAGAGGTTTCTGTACTGAGGATTGTTTCCCAATTTGTTGCTTCCCTTCTAATTTTGGATGCATTAGTTTTGTTTGTACAAAACCTTTTTAAATTAATGTAATCAAAATTATTGATTTTACATTTTGTGATTTTTTTCTAGCTCTTGCTTGGTTTTAAAGTCTTTCCTTTCCCATAGATCTGACAAGTATATTCTGTATTTGCCTAATTTGCTTATAGTTTCCTTCTTTATATTCAGGTCTTTCACCCATTCAGAGTTTATCTTGGTGTAGGGTATGAGGTGTTGATCCAAACCTAATCTCTCCCATACTGTCTTTCAATGTTCCCGGCAGTTTTTTATCAAATAGTAGGTTTTGGTCCCCAAAACCAGGATCTTTGGGCTTATCATAGACTGTCTTTCTGAGGTCGTTTAACCCAAGTCTATTCCACTGATCCTCCTTTCTATCTCTTAGCCAGTACCAAATTGTTTTGATGACCACTGCTTTATAGTATAGTTTGAGATCTGGAACTGCAAGTTATTCTTCCTTTGCATTTTTTTTCATGATTTCCCTGGATATTCTTGATCTTTTGTTCTTCCAAATGAACTTTGTGATTTTTTTTCTAATTCAATAAAAAAGTTTTTTTTTGGGGGGGGGGCAGCTGGGTAGCTCAGTGGATTGAGAGCCAGGCCTAGAGGTCCTAGGTTCAAATCTGGTCTCAGACACTTCCCAGCTGTGTGACCCTGGGCAAGTCACTTGACCCCCATTGCCTAGCCCTTACCACTCTTCTGCCTTGGAACCAATATACAGTATTGACTCCAAGATGGAAGGTAAGGGTTTTATTTTTTAAAAATTAAAAAAATATTTTTTGGTAGTTAAATGGGTATGGCTCTAAATAAGTAAATTAATTTGGGTAGGATTGTTGCCCCACCCATGAGCAATCAATATTTTCCAAATTGCTTAAATCTAGTTTTAATTGTTTGGTGAGTGTTTTGTAGTTGTGTTCATATAGTTCCTGTGTTTGTCTCAGCAGATAGATTCCTAAGTATTTTATATTGTCTAGGGTGATTTAAATGAAATTTCTCTTTCTTATTCTTGCTGCTGAAATGGGTTGGAGATATATAGAAATGCTGATGATTGATGCGGGTTTATTTTGTATCCTGCAACTTTGCTAAAATTGTCGACTGTTTCAACTAGCTTTTTGGTTGATTCTCTAGGATTCATTAAGTAAACCATCATAGCATCTGCAAAGAGTGATAGCTTGGTCTCTTCATTGTCTATTTTAATACCTTCAATTTCTTTTTCTTCTCTAATTGCTACTGCTAGTGTTTCTAGTACAATGTCAAATAGTAGAGGTGATAATGGGCATCCTTGTTTCACTCCTGATCTTATTGGGAATACATCTAGTTTATCCCCATTGCAGATGATATTAGCTGATGGTTTTGGATATATACTGTTTATTATTTTTAGGAAAGGCCCTTCTTTTCCTATACTTTCTAGTGTTTTCAATAGGAATGGGTGTTATATTTTATCAAAGGCTTTTTCTGCATCTATTGGGATAATCATGTGATTTTTTATTTTGCTTGTTAATATGGGCAATTATGCAGATGGTTTTCCTAATATCGAACCATCCTTGCATTCCTGGTATGAATCCTACCTGGTCATAGTGAATAACCCTCATCATGACTTGCTGGAGTCTTTTTGCTAGTATCCTATTTAAGATTTTTGCATCTATATTCATTACGTATATTGGTCTATAGTTTTCTTTCTCTGTTTTTGACCTGATGTCTTTGGGATCAGTACCATGTTTGTGTTGTAAAATGAATTTGGTAGAACTCCTTCTTGGCTTATTCTGTCAAATAGTTTGTGTAATATTGGGATTAGTTGTTCTTTGAATGTTTGATAGAATTCATTTGTGAATCCATCTGGACCTGGGGATTATTTCTTAGGGAGTTCTTTGATGACTTGTTTAATTTCTTTTTCTGATATAGGGTTGTTTGGGTAACTTATTTCTTCCTCTGTTAGTCTAGGCAATTTATATTTTTGTAAGTATTCATCCATATCACATAGATTGCCATATTTGTTGCCATATAATTGGGCATAGTAGTTTTTAATGATTGCCTTAATTTCCTCTTCAGTAGAGGTGAGGTTTCCCTTTTCATCTTGGATACTGTCAATTTGGTTATCTTCTTTCCTTTTTTAATCAAACTGACCAGTACTTTGTCTATTTTATTTGTTTTTTCAAAGCACCAGCTTCTAGTCTTATTTATTAAATCAATAGGTCTTTGACTTTCAATTTTATTAATTTCTCCTTTGGTTTTTAGGATCTCTAATTTATTCTTCATCTGAGGATTTTTAATTTGTTCACTTTCTAGTTTTTTTAATTAACATGCCCAATTTATTGACCTCTGCCCTTCTTAATTTGTTAATATATGTACTCAAGGATATAAATTTCCCCCTGTGGACTGCTTTGGCTGTATCCCATAGGTTTTGAAAGGATGTCTCATCATTGGTCATTTTCTTCAATGAAATTATTAATTGTTTCTATGATTTGTTCTTTAACTAACTGGTTTTGGAGAATCATATTGTTTAATTTCCAATTAATTTTTATTTACCTCTCCATGTACCCTTATTAATTATTATTTTCATTTCATTGTGATCTGAGAAGGTTGCATTCATTATTTGTGCTCTTTTGCACTTGTTTGCAATGGTTTTATGCCCTATTACATGGTCAATTTTTGTGAATGTACCATGGGCTGCTGAAAAGAAAGTGTATTCCTTTTTGTCCCTATTTATTTTTCTCCACATATCTACTAACTCCAATTTTTCTAAGATTTCATTTACTTCTCTTACCTCTTTCTTATTTATTTTTTTGTTTGATTTATGTAGTTCATATAGAGGAAGGTTCAGGTCTCCCATTAGTATAGTTTTTCCATCTATTTCATCCTTGAGCTCCACTATTTTCTCCTTTAGAAATTTGGATGCTATGCCTTTTGGTGCATACATGTTGAGTACTGATATTTTCTCATTGTCTATACTGCCTTTTATCAGCATGTAATTACCTTCCCTATCTCTTTTAACTAGATTTATTTTTACTGTGGCTTTGTTAGATATCATGATTGTGACTCCTGCCTTCTTTTTATCAGTTGATGCCCAAGAGATTTGGCTCCATCCTCTTAGTTTCACCCTATGTGTATCTACCTTCCTCATGTGTGTTTCTTGTAGACAGCATATGGTAGGATTTTTGATTCTAATCCACTCTGCTATTAGCTTGCGTTTTATGGGTGAGTTCATTCCATTCACATTCAGAGTTATGATTACTAGCTGAGTATTTCCCAGCATTTTGATTTCTACTCCTGGTCCTGCCTTTTCTTCTTTCACTATTTCCTTCTACACCAGTGTTTGTTTTTAATCAGTCCCCCTAGATCCCCCCTTATTTTACTTCCCTTTCTACCCCCTCCCTTCTTATACCCTTCCCTTATTTTCCCTGTAGTCTTTCTAAAACTAACCCCCACCCTCTCTCTCCCTTGTACTGCTTCCCTCCCCACCAGTCCATTTGTTACCCTTCTACTCCCCTAAAGGGTGCAAATCTATTCTCTGCTCCAATGGGTTGTATTGTTCTTCCCTCTTTGGGTCAATTTCAATGCACGTAAGAGTTGAGTATTTCCTATCTCCAACCTCTTGACCCTTCCAGTGTATTGATGTTCTCCCCCCTCCTGCCATGAGCTTCTTTGTGACATATAAATTTACCCCCTTTTGTTTCTTTCCCCATTTCTTTTAGTATTAACCTCTTTTTAGCTCTAGTTGTATATATATACATATATATGTAATGTATTTGCATTTATGCATACATATATCTATGTACCTATTTATGTCTTGTCATTTCATCCTCTACAGTTTGTCACTGATCCTTCTAAGTGTAATTCTTCTAGTTGCCCAGGTGATAATAACAATTTTTAAGAGTCACCAATGACCTCTTTTCTCATAGGGATACATATTATTTTAACTTGTTGAGTCTTTTAAAAAAGGTTTTGTTTTTGTTTTTCTTTTTCCCCTCTTTTTAAATTACCTTTTGATGATTCTCTTGAGTTCTGTGCTTGGGCATCAAATTTTCTGTTCAGGTCTGGTTTTTTCTTTACAAATTTTTGGAACTCTTCTATTTTGTTGAATGATCATACTTTCCCCTGTAAGAATATAGTCAGTTTGGCTGGGTAGTTTATTTTGGGTTGTAGACCAGGTTCTCTTGCTTTCTGGAATATCATATTCCAAGCCTTTCGGTCCTTCAGTGTGGATGCAACCAGATCCTGCATCATCCTCACCGTGGTTCCATGGTATCTGAATGACTTCTTCTTGGCAGCTTGTAATATCTTTTCTTTGGTCAGATAGTTCTTGAATTTGGCTATAACATTCCTGGGCATTGTTAGTTGGGGATTATGTATAGGAGGTGATCTGTGAATTCTTTCAATCTCCACTTTTCCCTCTTGTTCTAGAATATCGGGGCAGTTTTCTTGGATAATTTCCTGTAGTTGTTAGATTTAAAATTGTTGTGGTTATAAACTGTAGTGAGTTAAAATGGTGGAAGATACAAATTATGATAGATATAAGGGTGAGTGAGTAAATTGTGACCACAGGAAATATGTTTTCACTACAGTATTTTGTTTAAAATCAAATATAAGGTGGTTGCCAGGGAAATATTCCCAATTATGAATATACCCAAGTCAACTGGGTTTTATAGAGACTTTAATTAATAATACAATAAGGAATTAAAGAAAGAGAGAAAGAGTAAGAAAGGAATAAGTATGAAGGGCCTTAAGCCAACATGGCCTAGACCTGAATCTTAAGAGAGATCAGTCAGTCAGTCTTTTATCACTCACCACAAGGTCTGTCTAAGCAAGGATTCTAGTGACACCAGGCCAGCTCCATCTCAGCTGACTTCACCAGAGAGAGTTCTAGCCAGAGTCCTCCTCAAAGACAGATCCAGCCAGAGACTGTTTCAAAGGGTCTCTCTCCAGAGCCTCCAGAGGGACAGAGTCCCCTCAGAGGAGCTCCAGCAAGACCTCCTTAGAGATTGTCCTCCAAGAGCTTCCCTTCTCCAGAGCCTCTCTCAAGAGATTCTTCCCAAGCGATCCTCATAAGAGCTTTCTCCAAAAGGATTCCCTTTCAAGAGATTTTGCTTTTTCTTATATAGGGGTTTTTCTCCTATGTCACCTTCCCTAAGTCCTTACATCTACCAATCACTGTAGACGTTTTCCAAAGGACAACCCATTCTAAAAACACTGCTGGGTCAACTTAATCCCTTTAGTAAGTTTGAATCAGAAAAAACACTGCTGGGTCGACTAATCCCCTCAGTAAGTCTGAACCAGAGAAAACACAGCTGAGTTGACTAATCCCCTCAAGAGAATACCTCTAACTAAGTTTTCACCTCTTTGCTCCTGGCAAGTTTACAAGTTGCCCGACCTTTATAGGTACCTAGCATCCCATTGTATCAATTCTAAAAACAGGCATGGCTCAAAGAACTCCCTGCCTCATCATAAGCATGGGTCCAAGTACTTTCATTGTTTAGCAAGGAGTTTTCTCCCCTAAAGCAGTCTTAAGTACGGGTGGAGTAGAGGTCTTCCCATTTCTGATCCTGGCGAGTTCTCACAGTCAAAATGGGGAATGTTCCCTGTAGGGAATTGTTCCAATTAAGAATTCCCCATTGGGGAAAATTTTTAACATTCACAAGTCTGAGAAATTTCAAGATTTACATAGTATTATGTCCAGGCTTTTTCTTTTGTCATAGTCTTCTGGTAGACCAATGATTCTTAAATTGTCTCTCCTTGAATGATTTTCTAAATTCTCTGTTTTGTGAATGAGATGCTTTATATTTTCCTCAATTTTTTCATTCTTTTGGTTTTGTTTTATAGTGTCCTGCTGCCTTGTGAGGTCACTTAATTCTAGTTGTTGTATTCTGGTTCTTAAAGACTGGATTTCATCCTTGGCTTTTTGGTTATCCTTCTCCTTCTGGTCTGATTTTCTTTGGAGGTCATCTTTCATTCTCTCTCCATCATTCATCTCTCATCTCCTTTGCCTCATGTTCAAGCTGGTTGATTTTGACTTTCAAGACACTATTTTCTGTTTCCAGATGACTTATCTTAGTTTTTAAATTCTTTTCCCAATTGTTTTCAGCCTCTCTTAATTGTGTTTTGAATTGCATTTTGAGTTCTTCCAAAGTCTGTATCCAATTTGCTGGGATTTCTGCTTTATGGTTTGGTGATCCCTCCTCCTCTGTTTCATTTGCTCTTTGTTCTGATGAGCCCATACAGACGGTGTCGATTTTAATTTCTTTCTTATTTTTCTGTTGTTTGCTTATATTTACCCCCTTCTTTGCTCCCTGTATTTGTCTGTGCTCTTGCTCCTTTCATTTTTTTTGGTTTGGGGGCTTTCTGTCAGTCTCCCCTCTTGGAGCTTTGTCAGATCTCTCGGTGCAGTTTGTGGGGGAGGGGTGTTGGAGTTTGAGTTTCCCTGTCCTCTGGAGGCTTTTGATTTAATTAAAGTCCAGCAGTCTGTGAGGGAGGGGTGTTGGAACTTGGGATTCCCTGAGCTCTGAAGACTTTTGATGGGATTACTTCAGCTGGGTTGGTCTGGATGTGCTCTGAGGCCAAAACCTCCTGGTAGGCTGGAGTAATATGGAGGGTCTCTGCCACTCTGTCCAGGCTGCCAGCTATGTGCTCCCTCTCCAGCTCCTTCCCCTCCTCCTGTGTTCGATGCTCTGAGCCTGGCACAGCCCTGCCCACAAGGTAAACCCTTCAGATCAATGCCTTTGCTCACCCAGTGGTTCCTGCTGCCACTGGAGGCTTAGTGCTCTAGGTGGGAAGGGAGGGGTCCTGGGACCTTCCTTCTGCCTTCCCCTTAATCCCAAGTGTTCTCAGATTCCAGCTTTGGGGGGGGGGTCATACCTTTGGAATTGAGTCTAGCAGGAGGTTTCCTTGGCTCTGTCTTGTTGTTAGGTTTGATTTTCAGTCCCTTAGGAGCATTCAGTTTGTGATCAGTAAGGAAGGGTTTTCAGAGGTCTGAACTTTTGCTGCTTCTATGCCACCATCATGACTCCATTTCTCTTGCCTTATGATCTGAAAAGGTTGCATTTATTATTTCTGCTTTTCTGCATTCATATGCCATGTTTTTATGACCTACTAAATGGACAACTTTTGTGAATGTACCATGTGCTGCTGAAAAGAAGGTGTATTCCTTTTTTGTACCCATTTATTTTTCTCCATATATTAACTCTAATTTTTCTAAGATTTCATTCACCTCTTTTACCTCTTTCTTATTTATTTTTTTAATTGGATTTATCTAAATTTGATAGTGGTAGTTTCAGGTTTTCCCCTAATATAGTTTTACTATCTCTTTCCTCCTTCAATTCTACTAGTTTCTCCATTAGAAATTTGGGTGCTATACCATTTGGTGCATACATGTTGATTAGTGATATTTCCTCATTGTCTATGCTCCCTTTTATCAGGATGCATTTACCTTCCCTATCCCTTTTAATCAACTCTATTTTTACTTTGCCTTGGCCAGATATTATGATTGCAATTCCTTCCTTTTTCTATCAGTTGAGGCCCAATAGGTCTTGCTCCAACCTTTAATTCTGACCTTGTGAGTATCTACCCGCCTCAGGTGTGTTTCTGGTAGACAACATATGGTAAGATTTTGGATTCTAATACATTCTCCTATTCATCTACATTTTATGGGTGAGTTCATCCCATTCATGTTCAAAGTTATGATTGTCACTTGTGAATTCCCTAGCATTTTGATATCCTCTCCTAGTTCTGTCCTTTCTTCTTTTGCTATATCCTTTTAAACCAGTGGTTTACTTTTAATCAATCCCCTTAGTCCCCTCCCTTGATATACTTCCCTTTCTGGTCCCTCCCTTTTTGTTCCCTTCTTGGTTTTTTAGGGTTGTTCATTCCTTTCATATTGTTATAATTATCTATACTATTTTTTGTCTCTGCTTCCTTCATGCTGCATTAGATTTTATAAATCTTTCCATGCTTCTCTGTAGTCATCATTTTCATTATTCCTTACAGCACAATAATGTTCCATTTCATTCACACACACATTTGTTTAGTAATTGCCCAATTGATGGATATTTACTTTATGTCCAATTCTTTGCTATGATAAAAATGATACCATTATTATTTTTTTCTTTCTAATGACCTCTTTGGAGTATAAATCTGGTAGTGGAATCTCTGAATCAGAGGATCTTTACTTTTCAGTCATTTATTTGTATATTTATTAGTCATTATATAATTCCAAATTATTTTCCAAAATGAGTTGTACTGATTCACACTCCATCACCAAGGCACTAGTGTGCCTATCTTTGCATAATATATTGACATCTTTTTTCCATCTTTGCCTACTTAAGCCTAAGGTTGCTTTATTGTGCACTTATCTTATTATTAGAGATCTGGAGCATTTAAAAATATATTTGTTAATAGTTTGCAACTTTTCTTTTGAAAATAGCTTGTTCATATATTCTTTGACCATTATCCAGATCTTTTGCTTTTCCAAATGAATTTCATTATTATTTTTATTAAATTCTGTGGAGTATCCTTTTTATGGTTCATTTGGCATCGTGATAAAAGTGTAGATTAACTTTGGTAGTATTATCATTTTATTATATTGGCATGGCCCAGCCATGAGCAAGCAATATTCTTCCAACTATTTAAATTATTCTTTATTACTTCAAGAAAAATTTTGTAATTAAATCTTTGCAAGTCTTTTGTGTGCTTTGGTAGACTGATTCTCAAATATTTTATGCATCTCATAATTGTTTTGAACAAGAGTTCCCTTTCTGCTATTGCTGCCTTGATTATATTATTATTATACAGGCATGCTGTTGAGTTTTGAGAGCCTATTTTGCTGCCTGCAATTTTGCTAAAGCTTTTAATCATCTCAATTAGCATCTTTGCTGATTTCCTAGGATTTTTAAAAAGTAAACCATGATGTCATCAGCAGATAGAAACATTTTTATTACCTCTTTCCCTATCTTTACATCTTTAACTTCCTTCTCTTGTCTTCTGGTTATCACTACCATTTTCAGAACTACATAATAGTGGGGATAGTTAGCATTCTTGCTGTACTATCACTTTTATTGGGAAAGCTTCTTATGCATCCTCTTTATATATCATACCTTTTTATTTTAGATAGATACTTTTACGATATTAAAAAAGATACATCAGCACTTGGTAGGTTTTTCTTTTTGAGTATCATACTTTGCCAAAACTTTTTTCACATGTATTGGAATAATCATGTGGTTTGGAATGTTTTTTTTTTTTCCTGAAAATTTTTTTATTTAATGTATTAATTTAGAATATGTTTCCATGGCTACATGATTCATGTTCTTTCCCTCATCTCCTCCCACCCCCTTCCCATAGCCAATGAGCAATTCCACTGGGTTTTATGTGTGTCATTGATCCATACCTATTTCCATATTATTAATATTTGCACCAAAGTGATCACTTAGAGTCCACATCCCCAATCATATCCCCAATGACCCATGTGATCAAGCAGTTGTTTTTCTTCTGTATCTGCTCCCACAGTTCTTTCTCTGGATGTGGATAGTGTTCTTTCTCATAAGTCCCTCAGAATTGTCCTGGATCATAGCATTGCTGTTAGTAGAGAAGTCCATTACATTCAATTGTACCACAGTGTATCCATCTCTGTGTGCAAGATTCTCCTGGTTCTGCTCTTTTCACTTTGCATCAATTCCTAGAGGTCATTCCCATGAATGACCCTGGACAAGTCACTTAACCACAATTGCCTTCCCCTTGCCACTCCTTCTGCCTTAATATTTTTAAAAATTAGTTTATTTAATTCATTCACATTTGCTGTTATGAAAATTAGATTTTTACTCCATTTATTTTGTTGATTATTCTTTTCTCTAAATTCATATTTTTATCATCATTTTTAAAGGCAATACTTTGGCTCCAGTTTTTCCCCCTTAATCTTTGTTAACCCTACTTCCAAAGACTCTCTTCCCCTCATACTTCTATCCTATTTGTCACTTCTTTCTTCAGTTTTGGAGTTTTACTTAACTTACTAGTTCTTTTTTCTTTCATCTAGTTATTTAATTCTTCCCCTCTTTTTTCTCTCATATAAGTAAAATCTCCCTTCTCATCCTCCCCATCAACTTTTCTTGTTTTTGAAATAATTTCTTTTTATCTTAAATATTTTTCTTCCTTTATTTTATTAATTTTCTTCCTTTTCTGTCAATTTTAGACTTTTATTCTTAGTGTCATGTCCCTTATGCCTATTTATATTTTCCATTCCTCTTAGAATTAAAGCTTGTAAAGTACCTATTCTGAGTTTTCTCTTCAAATTTTTTTGTCTTATAATTTCATCCTTCTCCCTACTTTTTCTGTTGTTTTCATTTAAGTGTCAATTCCTGCCAGAGAGAGAGAGAGAGAGAGAGAGAGAGAGAGAGAGAGAGAGAGAGAGAGAGAGAGAGAGAGAGAGAGAGAGAAAGGATGGAAATTTTCCTATGCCCTTGATTGTATGGTTCATTGTTAACTCCTCATGACAATTTTTCCCCCTTTGCTATGTTATATCTTGAGTTGCTCCATACCACCATACTTGGTCCCATCTGCTCTCAGCTTCCTGGCTACTAATAGAGTTTGCAGGATGATTCCAATGCTCATTTTGTCTGGAGCAGACTGAGCTGCAGGTCAACGTTATAGGAGTTTATGATTGATGTGCTTTAAGTTTTTCTGTCAACATGCTCTTGTGGATCATATGTGCTCAATGTTTCTTTTTGATAGAAGAGATAAATAGCTGTCCTATATCTAAAAGCCTTTCTATTTCACCATCTGGGGAGAACAAAGACATGAACCAAGACCTAAGTTTTAAGAAAATTTCCACAAGACTTCAGGGTTGGGAGTGTAAATCAATCAATTACCTATTTTTGTAAATGTGAGGCAGTACCTATGGCAATGATGGCAAACCAATGGCCTGGGTGCCAAAAATGGCACCCAGAATACCCTCTGTGGACATTCAGCCACCCCCATCCTCCATCCTCATCCCCAGATTTAGTTACCAGAAAGAGCAGAGGGACACAGATGGAGATGTTCCCTTCTCCATCTCTACTGTGCCTGATGACATTTTTTTTTCACATCCCCCAGCTCTCTGCCCAGCAGCCCAATGGGAGCATACAGTGGAAAGTTCATAGGCAGCAGAGCACACAGGCCACTATGCTCCCCCTCTCTATAGTCACTGAGGACATTCCTCACTTCACCCACCCCTAGACCCAGCAGCCCAATGGGAACACTTCCTCCCTCCCCTGTGTGGGGTAAGGTGGGGGCATACCCAGAATATGGTGGTAGGGCAGGCATGGCACTTGGTCTAAGCAGTAGGGTGGGGACCAGGCCTGGCACTCTGTCTCTAAAAGATTTGTCATCACTGATTTATAGGATCATAGATTTGTATTTGGAAAAGACTGGAAAGAGTCAAGTCCTATAAAGGGGAAATAACTCACTCAAGGTAATCAGGTTTCCTGATGACCCATCCAGTGCACTTTTCACTATTTTATACTTCCTCCTCAGATCACAGATTATTAGAATGTCTGACTTGGTTGGGTTGTACAACAACAAATGTTAGAGCTGAGAAGAGCTTGATAAGCACTTATCTAAGCAGCTACTTCACCAAAGCCATTGAGTCTGAGGAAAAGAACTCACCCCTTCTTTGAGATGATTAAGCCCCTCCAGGATTTAATTGCAGTCTATGTGCATGGGTCCTGGATCCTTTAATAAGGTGGGAAGGAAAAGGTACAGTGGCCCAGTTCTCCCTCTCCTTCCCTGGGGTCTTGATTTGGTTCCTAAAGAATCCCTAAGTAGATTGGCTCAACAGGGTATATTTCTCAGACCAAAGCCTGTGAGAAGACAAGGGTAGGATCGAACTCTACAAACCTGCCTATGAAATCCTTCCCTGAGATGCTGGTGGGATACATGGTGGTTCATGCTTAGAACCTACTGAGGGAGGAGGTGGGTAAACCTGATAGGGGATGTTGAGGACACAAAGACAAAAAGAAAAACTGTCCCCAAACATCAAGGAATTGAGAACGGACTAAAAGTATGGAAGCTAAAACAAAGTTGTGATTGCTAACAAACAGAGCTTAGAAATAACATAAAATCTTCCCAGGTCTTATTCTTTATGGATTCTTAGAATTAAAATGAGCCTTCAAGACTATCTAGTTCATATCTTCCTTGGCTTATTGAAGCATTTTGTGTATTAGTTCTCTTTCATGCTGTTTTTATCTTTATTGCCCCTAATGGTATTAATTATCAGACCCTCAGATCCTCATGTGAAAATTCATTGATGGAAAGGGCTGATGAGGGTGTCATTGTTGATGTCATCTCTGTGCAGGCTAATTCATTTTCCTTGGATCCATGGCTACATAGTGAACCCCTCACCCAACTAGCTGCCCCTCTTGGAAATGGATATTATTGGTCACAATCAGAGATGGAGGGAGGCTCCAGGGTACTCTTCCCTGTGTACTTTTTTAAAACTCTCACCTCCCAGCTTAGAATCAATACGGTGTATTGGTTCCAAGGCAGAGGAGGTAAGGACTAGGCAATGGGGGTCAAGTGACTTGCCCAGGGTCACACAGCTGGGAAGTGTCTGAGGCCAGATTTGAACCTAGGATCTCCCATCTCTGGGTCTGGCTCTCTATCCACTGAACCACCCAGCTGCTCCCTCCCCAGCATACTTTCTAATACTGGTGTAGGAGTGTTAGTTTTGTAAATGAGAGGCACTACCTATAGGATCATGAGTTTGGAATTGGAAAAAGCCTGGAAAGAACTGACTCCTAGAAAGGAGTAGTTCAGCCAAGGTAGGCTAGGACTAGGGTTTCCTGATGACCATCCAGGGCACTTTCTACCTTTTTACATTCCTTCTTTGAATCACAGATTATTATTATGTCTTAGAACAAGGAACATTAGAACTGAGAGGAGCCTCGGAACAGGAAAAATCCAAGCTAGGAGGGTCCTTAGAGACCACCTGACCCAACTCCCTCTTTTTTCCAAGTTAGCAACAGAAAAACGAGTCACCGTTTCCTGGAGAATCCTACTTTATTTTTGATATATTATCACAAATAGAGGATGTGGCTGAGTCTGCATGCAATGGAAGACGCTAGGATTCTGTGCCAGGGGATTACATCTGCTGGAAAGAGCTTGTCACCCAGCAGGTATGCTGGGAGATCACCACATGCTAACTAGAATGCCAATGCCAGCTTGGATGGGAGTGTATGTATTGCTGCCGACCCTAGGTAAGGCATGCTTTCTTCTAGAGGAGAACCAGGGAGTCGTGGGAACCACAGGTCACAGGTTGTACAGGAGGAGCGTGCCCAGAAGAAAAACAGTGGTGACAGGGCTCTACCAGCCAGCTTACTGAATTGCAGCCTGCCCCATACACACACACACACACACACACACACACACACACACACACACACACACACACACAAATGGAGATGTCTCTGGCAAGAAATGAGTTTTCCTTAGAGGTGCCAATCACAAGAAGTAAAGGTGATAGTTTTTAAAAGCTTCAGCTAGGTTGGCCTTTCTAGAAAGGGTCTCCAGCAGGGAGGAGGCGGGAGGAGCACAACACGATGACCAAAGGATTGGAAGATGTGCCCCAAACTGGGAGAAGCCTACCCTCCCATCTCCCCTTTCCTGAAGCTGGGCACTAAATCCTGTCCTCTCCCAAACCCCAGGGCTGTATTTCTGCCATCACTACCCTAGAGGGAGAGAGAGGCAGAAGGGTTGATTAACTACAATGCCAGTCACAACAAGAAAAGAAGGCATTTGGACGTTAATTGGCAAAAAAGCGTTTCCATTTGGAGGCTCTTGTGTGCTCCCCCCAGCAGCCCTTGAAAATAAGATGAGAATAAGCAGGCCCATTCATTTGTTTCCAGGTTATAGAGATTTGGAGGTGGTGAGGGAAGGTCACTCACTGAGTGGCTATTTGGTGGAAGGACAGCGGAGAGCGTGCCCACTGGACTGGCAGCCCTAAAGACCTCTGGGCACTAGCCTGAGTCCCATTTCCCCCCACTTCCAGCAGTGGACACAGTCAGAGAAAGCTGACTTCTGCTCAAGCTTTAACCATTTCTCTAGGCTTAGTAGTGAAAAAGAGGGAAATTGGAGGACTCAGAAGACACCCACCAGGACCTGCCCTGAAGCCAAGAAGAGAACGATGCTTGCTTGGCATGTGCACTAGGGTTTCCAATCAAACCCTAGTAATTCCTAGCATTTCTTGAAGAGAATTCACTGACCCTCTTTGTGTGGATCTGGCAGAGACGGAGGAATGGGGTGATGTGAGACCCACAATGAATGCCTTTTAAGGAGGGAGGGTGTCTTGGATTATATCGCTCTTGGAGCCAGAGAAGAGAAGAGGTTGGGAAGGGAGGAGAAATGGAGAGAGGCAGAAACAGAGGAGGCAGATTGAGGGAAGTTAGCAAGATCTGGCCTCTCTCAGAAGCATGTCTGCCTCCTCCTGTCTCCCAAAGGGGGACACTTAGTGTGTGTGTTAGAGTTTCAGGGAAATCAAGGGAATTTGCACTAAAGTTTTTGAACATCTAAGTCTGCTAGATTGTGTGTACACGTGTTATTGCTCATCTCTGTCCAAAAACCCCCCCTCCACCTCCTTTTTTTTTTTGTATGGTGCTTGTGAAGTGGCCACGCCACAAGACTCTTCATATTCTAAACACTATAACATGAAATCGGGTGTGTTACTGTGTATACCACAAGAAGACATCCTATAGGTACAGTCCTCTACTTATCCAATATGACTTGGAGAGAAATTGGTACTAATGGAACTGAGAGAATCTTCATTAACCCCATGTACATCCCTTCCCACCCACCCCCATCTCTCCACTGTTCCAACACCCAAGTTCCTAAATTCTGACCCAGGGAGGCTAGAAATTTAGGAAGCAATGATTCATAGACAGAAGGTGGGGGGCTCACAGAGGAGACACCAGCCCAATTTGGTAGCTTCGAGATTATAAGGGGGCAGGGTGGAGGAAGGACAAGAGGGAGAGAAAAGGGGAAGAAATATAAGAGACGAAGAGACAGAGGCCAAGGGACAGAGATCCAAAGATTGAGACAGAATAATAAAGAAGAGGGAAGGAGGGAAAGAGAAAGAGTGAAAAGAAAAAGAGGAAAAGATGGAGAAGGACAGAATAAGAGGGAAGAAAGAAGAGAAACAAAGAAAAGGGAGAAAAAGAGAGGGGAAGGGAAATGAAAGATAAGAGACAAAGAGCAGAGGCAGGAGCAGAGATACAGAGACAGAGAGAATGATAAAGAAGACAGAGGGATGGAGTGAAAGAAAAAGAGTGGAAAGAAAGAGGAAGAGATAGGGAAAGAAAATAAGGGAGAAAGGAGAAAGGGAGAAAAAGAGGGGGAGAACAGAGGAAGAGTGAAGACAAGAAGGTAAGAGGGAGAAACACAGGGAAAGGAGAAAGAACAAAAGGAAAAAAAATGGAAAAAGACAAAATAAAAGAGAGGAGTGAAAGAGATGGGGAAGAGAGAGAATGAAAGTGGGAAGGAAAAGACCTCAAAGGTAGGTTCAGGTAAGGAAAAAGAAGGCCAAGGCAGCTTTTTGGAGTTAGTGCACTTGGCAGAGGAAAGCCAGGCTGATGGACCCAGAACAGTTGGCAATGGGTCAGGAGTGAGGAATCCCAGGGAACCGACAGGGAAAGGACTGGGGAACAAAGGGAAAAGCTAAGTAGAGGTAGGGTGGGAGGGTGGGAGGGTGGGGCCCCGGGGCCCTGCTTTAATCGCTTGAGACATGGTTCTCATTTTGTAGGTTGTGCCAACGTTCAATCTTCTTGTCCTTGTTCTTTAGACACTCGTACCAGTGTTTCAAGCGCTCTCCCTTGGCAGTGATGCCGAGCTGGCAACCACCTAGAGCAGAGAAACACAGAGATGGTCAGGGAGGGAGGGAGAGATCTCTTAGCAACACAGAGAGAGCTTCTCTCATTTGGAAGCAAGAACTTCTTTTTTCTTTTGCAAAACAAGGAAAGACTCTGGACATTCGATGACATTCCCAGCCCCATAAGTCACACATTCTACTTTCTAAGGATCTTGTTCACTTATCCCAGAGCTTTCTGGTTCAAGAGCCTACAATTGCTCTCTATTTCCATTTCCCTATTTCATTAGTTCCACATTCCTATCCTTGGTAGTCAAATCTTTTTATAAGCATCTCATACTAATCATCCCAACTTTATAACACCAAAGACAATGTGTTCAGTTGTGTCTGATTCTTCCTGACCCCATTTGGGGCTTTCTTGGTGGAGATACTGGAGTGGTTTGCCATTTCTCTCTCCGGATCACTTCACAGATGAGGAAATTGAGGCCAACAGAGTTAAGTAATTTGCCCATGGTCACACAGTTAGGAAGTGTCTGAGGGGAGATTTAAACTCAAGAAGACAAGTCTTCCTTGCCTCAGGTGTAGTATTCTATCCACTGTGGCACCTTCAGTTTTAGAATTTCTGATTTGGAGATGAGTTATCTTGGTTGGTGAATGAGTGAATGAATATGTGCAAACTCACTTAGCCCACTATAAAGTCCACCCTAGACCAGACCACACTTTATGTCTCATCCAGTGTCAACCCTGGCCATCTGGCCATTTACCCTAGCATTGCAGATGAAGCTCCCTCTGCCATTTGCTTTCTGTCTTTTGACTTGGGCACACTACTGAAATCCATGCTATCGTTTTGGAAAGCGTTTGCCATGTGAGGTCCTAGGTTCAAAGCTGGCCTCAGATACTTCCTAGTTATGTGACCATGGGCAAGTCACTTAACCTCTATTTCATAGCCCCTTATAGTTTTTCTGCCTTGGAACCAATACATAGTATTAATTCTAAGATGAAAAGTAAGCATTAAAAAATCCTGCCCTTTGGCTACTTTGTGGATCAACTCACCACCTTTATGAGTCTCCAAACCAAAACTCCCTTCCCTAGACACTGTTTCCCTCTATGAGTTATTGCCCCCCATTAAAATGTTAGCTCATTGAGGGCAGTAATTTTTAACCTTTATATTTGTATTCTTAGCACCTAGATTAATAGATACATTTTCAAGTAACTAAACTTTTCATGGGCAACTGGGTGGTGCAATGGATAGCACAACAGCCCTAGAGTTGGAAATATATAAGTTCAAATCTGGCATCAGACACTTATTAGCTGTGTGACCCGGGGCAAGTCACTCCTTGTCTCAGTTTCTTTACCTTATAAAGTGAGCTGGAGAAGGAAATGGCAAGCCACTCCTGTATCTTTACCAAGAAAATCCCAAATGGGGTCATGAAGAGTTGGACATGACTGAGAAATAACTGAACAACAAACTCTTCATAGTCTTTGACTTAATAATTCTACTATACACTATACTATGAAAAGATCAAAACAAGGAAATAATTGGGGTTTAAAAATCAAATAAAGAGGAAAAGAGCTGGTATATACAAAAATATTTATAGCAACTCTTATTGTGTTGACAAAGATCTAGCAACTAAAGGGGTGCCTAATCAATCAGGGAATGGCTGAAGAAATTATGGTATATGCATGTAATGAAATACTACTCCTATAAGAAATTACAGAAGAGATTACTTCAGAGAAATCTGAAAAGACTAGTACAAGCTGATGCAAAGTGAAGTGAACAGCACTGGGAGAACATTGTGTGCAATAACAACAATATTGTAAAGACAAACCACTTCAAGAAACTCAAGAACTTTGATGGAAGCAATGACCAACCCAGGATACTAGAAGATCCATGATGAAATAGGCTACCTGCCCCACTGAAAGACAGGTAATAGACTCAAGGTGCAGATCGATGTGTATTTTTTTTGGACATGGCCAATGGGGGGATTTGTTTTGCTTGACTATGCATATTTTTAGAAAGGTTCCTCTCCCCCCACACACACCATGGGGGAGGAAGGGGAAAGGGGAAAAACCAGATTTTTCTTTTATTTAAAAATTCTTGTTATTGTTA